>NC_048229.1:14353700-14432317 GCF_002007445.2 Ailuropoda melanoleuca
TAATGTAAGAAATTATCTATTGAAAAAATACGTATGTGTAAATGATATGTATGTGTGATATATAGCCTATGTATATGCATGTGATATGCACACATATATGCACATGAGATATATTTGACACACATATGGCATGTATATCACATGTACAAGCACACAGAAGATATGCACTTATATGAATAGGAATATTAACATATGTGTGTGAATACATGTTCACACTATACATTTATGTGTATGATGCATACATGTGATGTATATATGTCATGTCCCACACATATATGTATATGTTATTGTGTGTGTAAGTGTATTTTTGTGTGTATGTATATATGTGTGCATAGCACCTGGGAAGTAAATACCAGAGTAGTGAGGGTGAATATTTCTTAATGATGGGATGAAGCTCATCTCTTCTGTGTTTTGCTTATCTGCATTTTTTTCCATTTCATACCATGTATGTGTATTGACTAAGAAGAAAGAAAAATGGCATAGTATTTGAACACAACAGATATTAGAGAGAGAAGGAAACAAACCAGCCAACCACATCCCTGCTGCCCTTGGGGCCACATTCCCTGGATTCAGTTTGGCTCAGGATTCTACCCTAGTTTGATTTGTGAAGATTAATTTGACACCCATGGGCGTTGGACATGCCTCATCCACAGGACATTGAGCAATAACAGAGCCCTCTTTTATAGATGAGAAATGGTTTGCAGGGTTGGCGAGAGTGCCCGTCTCATAGTCTCTCGTAAGACTCAAAACCTAGGTTAAGTGCCTAGCCCAGGGCCTGGCAGAGAGTAGGTTCTCAGAACATAGGAGGCCTCTTCTTCCCTAGCAGGGGCTCATGTCTGGGTTCCGGTCTGAGTCTGGGTATATTCTCATATTGGCTTTGTCTCCTTTTATATCAGCCATCCCTGAAGCTTATTCATGACTACTCTTGATGTCTCTATACTGCTGGGAGTCTGGGGAGCACAGAACTGTCCAAGTCTTTGAGACACCTAGGTTGTGTAGTTGATGGGGACTGAAAACCCTTCATCAGCTTACTGATAACTTACTCTGTGCTGGGACCTGTGTGGGGCCCTTGTGTGCAAACATAGACCTTGCCCTCTGAGAACTAATAGTCTTCCCCTTGATGCTGAGGCACTAAGATTTTGAGGGGGAGCGGGGGTATGGCTTGCTTCTTGCTCTCTCTGCAGTTTCTAGAACAGAGCCTAATACATAGTAGGGGATCACTATTTTGAATAAAACAACGGGGGCCGAAGAAAGAGGAAGGGGCAAAGGAGGAAAGCTAAGAAGTGTCAGAAGAGTGGCTCTTACGATTTCCTTTTGAACAGAAGGTGCCGGATAGGGTGCACAGCCGACCATCTTCTGAGACACATGTCCTCATGCGTGGCCTAGCCTCCAGGAGACAGTCTCAAACTCTGGACAGCTCTGTACTGGAGCCAGTTTTGCCACTATTTGTGTAGACAGAAACAAACAAACCTAGTTTCTGCTTCCAGAAGAGAGGTTAGTGATTCCCCCAGAAACTCAGACAGACTTGAATCCAAATTCTCATTCTGCAACTTGTCGACTTCACCTTTTTTCTGGAGAAACCGTTGAATTGAGTTTTCTGGAGCCTTTGTTCCCTTGGACAGAAGGGAGGACTGTGTCTTCAGTGGGGCTGCTGTGAGGCTGAATGTGATGATGTGGGTGTGGATGAGGAGGGAAGCTTCCACCTCTGTGGGGGTTTTTGGTCCCTGAAATATTCAAGCTCACCTTTTATCCTCGACTCTCTTTAGATTGGGCCTTAGCCTCCACTGTCCTAAGGGAAAAAAGGAATACAGTGACATCTGTCGCTTTGGAAGTCCCGAAGGCTAAGGTCTTGACAGGAACAGAAGTTTGGGAAGATTTCCTGGGGAGCCATTTATCCCCAAACTCCCTGCACCCCATACTGGAGGGAGGGAGGGAGGAGAGGTAAACACTGACATGCATGTGGGACACTGAGCAGCGCCTCCCGCAGGGTGAAGCTCCACAACGGTGTTAGGGGGCAGGACCCCACCATGAGCTGTAGATTCTGTGGGTGTCTCATTGCCCTGGTGAAGCCTGGCTGTCTGGGTTCAAATACCAGCTCCACTTTTTTTTCTTCTTTAAAGATTTTATTTATTTATTTGACAGAGAGGCAGCGAGAGAGGGAACACAAGCAGGGGGAGTGGGAGAGGGAGAAGCAGGCTTCCCACTGAGCAGGGAGCCCGATGCAGGGCTCGATCCCAGAACGCTGGGATCATGACCTGAGCTGAAGGCAGACGCTTAACGACTGAGCCACCCAGGCGCCCTACCAGCTCCACTTCTTAATGGCTGCGTGACCTGACGCGGGGGACTTAGNAGGGCTCCATCCCAGAACGCTGGGATCATGACCTGAGCTGAAGGCAGACGCTTAACGACTGAGCCACCCAGGCGCCCCTACCAGCTCCACTTCTTAATGGCCGCGTGATCTGACACGGGGGACTTATGCTTCTGAACTTCAGTTTCTCTATCTATGATAGCGGGTTAATAGTGGATCCTAACTTGCATAGCTGTTGCAGGGGTGATGAAGCAGATCATGAAAAGTGCTTAGAACAGTGCCTGAGAAAGGCTCAGTGTGTTGTAAAAAGGAAGGAGGGAAGGAAGGAAGGAAGGAAGGAAGGAAGGAAGGAAGGAAGGAAGGAAGGAAAGGAAGGAAGGAAGGGTGAGGGAGGGAGGGGTGAGTGAAGGGTGGGGAGGGAGGTGGCAGGTCTCATGGAGGTGGCAGGAGAGCACCCAGTGCCCTCATGGCATCGTGGTGTACTAGCTGGAGAGCGCATAGACATGGTGGGCGGTCTGGCCAGGCATATGAAGTCCAGAGAGAGAGTGTCTTGCCAATGGCCTTGGAATGTCATGATCCCTGGCCCCCCTAAGTGGGACTTGGAGATGAGGAGGAAGGGAGGGAGAGAATGAGACAGGAGTTGTGCAAGGGTTTCCCTGACCTGGACACAGGGACCTGTAGCAAAGGATGTGAGGACCAGATGAGGTGTGTCCCATCCTAGGGGTCAGCCGGTGTGGAAAATGACACTGTGGCGTGGGTTACATCTCAGTGGATGCCGTAGAGGACACGGACAGATGAAAATACAGACCCGGTCACCCCTGCCCGGTGATGGCTTGGGAACATTTGCACAGCCCCTGGAATCTGGCCTCTTTCCCAGTGAGAAGAGCAGCATGAGAAAATCTAAAATCTGACTTGGTTTAACCTGAAAGCAATAAGAAAAATAAAAATCACTAAAATGACTGTGTTTTGCTGGAAGTGACAAGATTAAGTGTTCTGCTTCAGAGAGTTTGGGGGGGCTTAAAATGGAACTTCACTTCAGTGGGAGAACATATCCACATCCACGAGCACAGAAGCTAACATGTTTTCACTCCTGAGAAGATGCTGGGGGATTCATAGCTGTTTGCAAAGGGCTTGGCACGTGCTCAGTGCTCCACAAATGGGCCATAAATACATAAGTAATACCGTAGAACAGTCTGCCTATGGCAAAGGCTGGCAGGTCCAGCTGACAGAAGGGACGGGGCTGGGAATCGGACTCTGTTCTCTCCCTCCTTCCTCCGGACCAGTCCCATCATTGGGCCACACCTCCTCCTTGACAAGCCCTGAGAGCGGAGCACAGAAAAGGCAGTGGACTCTGAGTGCAAGCCATCCCATAAATACTTCCAGTGGGAAGAGAGATTTATGGTGTTATAAATGCCAGCGGCAGGCCCAGTTTGTGTTAATAGCCTTATTAGTTGCCGTAAAATCCAGATCTCCACACTGTTTAACAGCTACAGTTCTGCTCAGCAGCATTAATTCAATAAATCAAGGCCTCTTGACATAAATCTTAAAGCCCCTGGAACCTGATTAGGAAATCCCTCCTGATGGGTTAGAGATGGACAGATGGAGCTTTTAGCAGGAACGGTGAGTCTCATGACGCCAGCTGTCTCCCGAGGCTGTCACCGTGGGTCATTTCCTGTCCCTGATCGCCATGTGCTCAACCTTGACCTTGAACATGGAGTGGCTGAGAGGGATTGCTGACCATCTATGGAAGGTGAACTCAGAGCCCCAGTTAGCCCAGACAGTGCCTTTGTTCACATTAGAAAAAGATGTCCCCTTCAGGTGCCTGCAGCCTCACAGGTGCATGGCTTGCCAGGGGAGTGGCACCTTTGCTCTGCTCAGAAAAAGGCCAGAGGGCCGCAGGCTGCATTCCAGCCCCCACCTTCACCCTCAGTGGGAGCCCTTGTGCTCGCCATGTGCTCAACCTTGACCTTGAACATGGAGTGGCTGAGAGGGATTGCTGACCATCTATGGAAGGTGCCTATAATTGAAAGACCTAGAAATTAGAAAGTTAAAGACAAGCAAAGCTAAATAATTTATTGTTAGGGCTGTGTGTGTATATGTGTGTGTATATGTGTGTGTGTGTGTGTGTGTGTGTATATATATATACACATATATATGAAAAAATGAAGGAAAAAATCAATGGGATGATTAATCCAACATTGTGTATCGTGGTTACCTTTAAGAAAAAGGCAGGAAATGGGTTGGGATAGGAAGGAGCATATGGTTAGATGGACTGGTTGCTAACATTTCGGTTCTTGGTTTGGGCGGTGAGTTCACAGATGTTCATTATATTATTTAACAAGTAATAAATAAAGGGGTAATCATTAGCTGGTGATTAATCTGATTCTGTGTACCTGGGAAGGGGAGGCAGGCGCAAGAAGGAAACTAGAGAGGATGGAGACTAGATCTGATGTTGTCCCCATTTCCCTGGCTCCCTTGCTTACCCCTAATGACAACCCATACAAACTCGCACCTTCACCCATCACCCTGTTTAGTCCTCATAACCACCGTATGTGCTCACAGAGTCCTGGGGTCAACCTGGCTCAACCACTTAAAAGCTGTGTGATCCTGGGCGAGTTACCTAATTACTTTGTGCTTTAGTTTCCTCAACTGTGAATTTTTTTTTTTTTTGAGAGAGCGAGCGAGTAAGCAGGAAGGGGCAGAGGGAGAGAGAGAATCTTAAGCAGGCTCTATGCCCAGCATGGAGCCCGACTCGGGGCTCAATCTCATGACCCTAAGATCATGACCTCAGCCGAAATCAAGAGTCAGATTCTCAACTGACTGAGTCCCTCAGGTGCCCTGAACAGTGTGCTTTTTATAATCTAAATTTCTCAGTTGTCTCTTCAGAGTCTTAAGAGTGATTGGCATAGATAAATTGGGACAGACTTTTGAAGCTCTTTGAATGGATGAGGTCTCCAAAGGAAACACCTCAAGATTTCACAGGACCACAGTTTCAGCATCTGGAGTTAAAGACAAGATGGAAAAAGAGCTGTTAGTTTAGGTATAGAGCAATGATATGTCAATAATTATTTTTCAGTTCTTTTTCAAATTTTTTTTGCTCAAATACTGCCAACTCCGTATAAAGATGTTCTTACCTTATTTCTTTGATTATAAGAAGGATGTTTTCACATGTTAATGTATTTTGTTAAAGATTTATTTATTTTGAGAGAGAGAGTGTGTGGACGGGCAAGCGGAGGTAGGGGCAGAGGGAGAGAAACTCAAAAAGACTCCCTGTTGAGCACCTAGCCCATGGGACTCCATTCTAGGACCCTGAGATCATGACCTGAGCTGATATCAAGAGTCAAACGCTTAACAGATGGAACCACCCAGGTGCCCCCCATCTGTGAATTTTTTTTTTTAATAACTGAACTGAAAAGATCAAAACAAAATTAGGGTGAGTTTTGGGCATAAATATAGGCAGCAAAAACGAAGTACAGATAGCTAGGAGTAGCTAACTACTTTGTAGGCTATAAGGATTAAATGAGATATTGCTTTTGGACCTGTGTTTGACACATAGTAAGTATTCAGTAAATGTTAGTGATCAGAACATCATTATGCCCATTTTACAGATGAGGAAGAAAGAGGCTTTGAAAGGTTAAGTAACTTGCCCAACACTGCACAGTTGACACCATATGGCCATTTCTCCCCCCCCTTTATATCCAGTCTATTCTCTTTCTAGCTTATATACAAATTACTTAATTATTGAGTATGAGCTACTAGATGTGCTGGGTTCTCAGGTGCAGAAATGAAAGGATAATGCGCTTAATCCTTACCCTTAAGGATCCTCCAGGCTTTGAGGTTTGGGTGTTGGTGAGGGTCTGAGGGGTGCTTCTGAGGATGTAGGATTCCCCAAGAGATAGGAGAGGAGTGGCCTGTCCTGTAGGCACTGGCTGCCTTGAATTCTTTACCATCAGATACCCTTGTCCTGGGGGCAAATCTGTCCTTGCTTGCCCTCATGACTAAGCTGCAGGCCTGGGAAAAGGATGGGGTTCCAGAAGCCCTTAGGAAGACAAGAACTGATTCTTCTGCTACATATGCATGGTTTATAGGCATAAGAATGGAGACCTGGCTTCCCAGATGTTTCGAGCAATCCCAGTTGTACTGAGAGTTTACAGTGTCCCCTCCAACTCAACATATCCCAGATGGCAGCCTTTCCCATTGGTTTCCTTAGGGAAGCACCACCCTAGTCCTCCATGGTGGCCCCAAAGAAAATCAGCAAACCTTTTACGTAGAGAAAAGGGTGGCTGGACCTTGTAGGTAGAGTTGCATGTGTTTCACCTTCTCCTGAAGGATCTCTCCCTAAATACTGCTGTCCTCCCATGTAATCAGCCATGGTGCAAGGGCAGTCCAGCAGAGTGGTTGGGAGTCAAACACAACTTGATCCCAGTGTGGTCTGGCCATTCTTTAGCTGCGGGACGTAGAGCAGTCACTTGATCTCTCTGAGTCTGTTTCCTCGTCTGNATGTAATCAGCCATGGTGCAAGGGCAGTCCAGCAGAGTGGTTGGGAGTCAAACACAACTTGATCCCAGTGTGTTCTGGCCATTCTTTAGCTGCGTGACGTAGAGCAGTCACTTGATCTCTCTGAGTCTGTTTCCTCGTCTGTAAAATGGAGATAACGAAAGGACTTCCTCTTGGTGTTGTTCAGAACAGTGAGTGAGTCAGTGCTGTGGGATGCTGAATAATGACCCCGGGAGATGCTGTAAAATGGAGATAACGAAAGGACTTCCTCTTGGTGTTGTTCAGAACAGTGAGTGAGTCAGTGCTGTGGGATGCTGAATAATGACCCCGGGAGATGCTCTAAAATGGAGATAACGAAAGGACTTCCTCTTGGTGTTGTTCAGAACAGTGAGTGAGTCAGTGCTGTGGGATGCTGAATAATGACCCCGGGAGATGCTCTAAAATGGAGATAACGAAAGGACTTCCTCTTGGTGTTGTTCAGAACAGTGAGTGAGTCAGTGCTGTGGGATGCTGAATAATGACCCCGGGAGATGCTCTAAAATGGAGATAACGAAAGGACTTCCTCTTGGTGTTGTTCAGAACAGTGAGTGAGTCAGTGCTGTGGGATGCTGAATAATGACCCCGGGAGATGCTCTAAAATGGAGATAACGAAAGGACTTCCTCTTGGTGTTGTTCAGAACAGTGAGTGAGTCAGTGCTGTGGGATGCTGAATAATGACCCCGGGAGATGCTCTAAAATGGAGATAACGAAAGGACTTCCTCTTGGTGTTGTTCAGAACAGTGAGTGAGTCAGTGCTGTGGGATGCTGAATAATGACCCCGGGAGATGCTCTAAAATGGAGATAACGAAAGGACTTCCTCTTGGTGTTGTTCAGAACAGTGAGTGAGTCAGTGCTGTGGGATGCTGAATAATGACCCCGGGAGATGCTCACACCCGAATCCCCAAAACCTGTGATTGTCACTTTATATGGCAAAAGGGTCTCTGAAGATATAATTGAGTTTAGGATCTTGAGGTGGGGAGATGATCTTGGATTATCTGGGCGAATCTAATCATAATCACAAGTGGCTTTAAAAAGGGGAGGCAGAGGGAGCTCTGAGTACAGAGGAGGAAGCCGGGATGTTGTGGTGGAGGTAAGAGGTTGCGGTGATGTAAGGAGAGGCCAAGAGCCAAGGGTGCAGCCAGTTTCCAGGAGCTATGGAAGGCAAGGAAGAGGACTCTGTCCTAGAGTCTCCAGACAGAGCCAGAATTGCTAATGCCCTGAGTTGAGCACGGTGAGACTGGTTTGGATCTCTGGCCTCCAGAACTCTAAGAGGACAAATTTGCTTGGTTCTAAGCCACCAAATCTGTGGTCATTTGTTACAACAATCCCGGGAAATTCATACAGGTGGCTGGCACACTTCCAGGCATGTATTTAACACGGAATGAACAGTCATAAGTTCGTTGCAATTTTTGAAAGATAAGGGCACCCATAGCTCCTTTCATAGAAAAAAGTCCAGATTATCCAAAGGAGCCAGTGATTGGGTAAATGTGGGAGAAGGGAGGAGAGAAAGCCTGGTACCGAGGTCTAGTCGTCTCTTGCCAGGTGGAAATTCACCCTTCCCTGGCCGCCTTGAGAGATGGCTTGGCTTTACGAAGGGAAGTGGTGGATTTGCTTAGAGTATCCCTGTCTTGCTCGATTGTATTATTAACAAATACTTGATGAGCTGCTGCCGTCGGCCAGGCCCTGGAGAGATAGTGCCAAACAGCACACAGTTCAGCTCTTTTCCTCCTGATGCTAAGGTCTATGTGGATAGTGTGGGGGTGGGGGTGGGGTAAACGAGCAACCGTCAAGATAAAAAAGTAGATGTCATGGCAGAAGAAATTGGGAGAGTCATTTTATCAGTTATCCATTGCTGCACAGCAAAGCATTCTAAAACTCAATGGCTTAAAATAGTGCGTGATTCATAACTGTATGGGTTAAGAATTCAGGGAGGGCTTCAGGGTTTGACTGTCCAGGGATGTGCTGGAGCCCTTCTTCTCATGGCGTTGGTTCTCACGCACAGTCTGGGACCCTGGTTCTCCTCCCCGTGGTGTCTCTCTCTCTCTCCTGGACTTCCTGAGTGAAGGCTGAAGAGGCTTTGTTACTTCTTAAGGTCTGGAATCTGAAGCCCTAGAAAGTCACTTCTGATGCACTCCATTGGGTAAAGCTAGTCAACAGCCAGCCTGACTCAGGTGGGGAAACATTACGCCTCACGTTGGGAGATGGAGCACTGTGGGTGCATATGGCGATGGAGGAATTGTTGGTGCCATTTTTGCACCGTCTGCCACAAGCGTCTCATCCATTCTTGAGGGGTGGTGGTCAGGGAAGGCTTCCTGGAATAGGCAAAATCCAACTGGACACCTACAGTTTAAGTAGGAGTAGGTTAGAGACCGTGGAATATGGAGCACAGTGGAATAGCATGTGTGAAGGTGCAGAGGCAAAAGGGAACTTGGAACTTTGAGAGAATGAAGTTCGGCAAGGAAGGGAATGGGAGGGGTAGGAAGTGAGGCTGGAGAGGTGGGCAGGGACGGCTAATGAAGGGCCTTGTAGACATAGTGCTTTGTCCTGAGGACAGTGAGGTACATTTGGAGGAGTGTGAACGTGGGAGTGAGAGGACCTGAATTACGTTTTAAGAAGGTCCCTCTGGCTGCTCTAAGGAAACTAGGTTGCAGAAAGCCAGAATGAATGTTCTGAGGTCAGTAAGAAGGCTGTTGTCTAAGCAAGAGGTGGTGGTGGTTGTAGTGGGGATGGAGGGATGTGGATGGTTGGGGGAGGTTTTTAGAAGGTCAGCATCATGGCAGGATAGGCCAGGACATCCATCCAATGCCCCTTGGCTCGAACTAGAAAGAGTTGCCTTCTCCCTTGTACTCTGGTCTAATCATTCCCCACACGTGCTAAAACCTCCTTCTGTCCCTTCTCTTTCCTTTCTATGGCAATCACCCACCCTCCCCACCCCATGGTGGGGTGGTTCCAACACTCTATTAATTAGTCTCCCTATCTTCTGGGTCTCCCCCTTCCAATCCATCTTGCATACCGTCACTAAACTGAGTATCCTAAAATACAGCTTTACATCATCTCAGCTCTCTTTGGAAAACAACAGAACCTCACCGCAGCTCTTAATCCTTCCAGGAGAAAATAACAAGTCTTTCAGGTGGTGTTATGGTTATTCCTCAGTGTGGCCTTCTAAAATGTATCCCCTACTGTTGTTCAATGATATTCCACCTGCTAGATATAAAAATCTTGCCAGTGGTTAGGGAATTCTTCCACACCAATGATAATAGTGACAATGGCGAGGTATGGCCATAGTTATCCAAATTCATCGTTTGCCTTTTGACTGGGTGAGGTGCATGTGGAGATGTGCTTTTCAGATCCCCCTTCAAGGGAGGACATGCCGCCCCACTGTGGGGAGTGTGGTCAGCAGATGGCTTCCAGCTGTCAGCTCCTTTGACAGCTGCAGAGAGCTCCCTCGCCCAAGGTCACGGCCTCCCAGAACAGTGAACATCCCGTAACGGAGCAAGACAGGGCCGGAGGCTTGGCTGTTTGGACTCAGCCATTCTCTGCCTGGTTGACTGGCTTCGTGGGGTTGCCCTGCAGTATAGACTGCTTCTTCTTCCTTCCCTTCAATATTTTTTGGATCCCTTTATTGAAATATCCTGTGCAAACCACATAATTTACCTATTTAAAGTATACAGTTCATTTTTAGCGTATTCACAGAAATGTGAATCACAATTTTAGAACATTTTCATTACCCCAAAGGAAACCTCATACCCATTGGCTTTCACACATCATTTCCTCCCAACCTTCCAGCTCCAGGCAAGCACGAGTCTACTTTTTATTTCTAAAAAATCGCCGATTCTGGACACTTCAGATACGTGGAATCATTCAGTCTTTTGTATCGGACTTATTTGTTTCCAGTGTTTATTCATACTGTAGCATGTGTCAGGAGCTCATTCCTTTTCATTGTCAAATACTATTCTGTCGGATGATTGTGCCACGTCTTACTCGCCAATTCATCAGTTGATACACATGTGGGTCGCGTCCACATTTTTGGCTATTATAAATAAGGCTGCTGCGAACAGTCACGTACAAGTGTTTGTGTAGACATATGTTCCTAACAAACACTTTGCAACCCAAACTCTATCTTATAGTGTCTCTTCCAAAAACTCCAACCTGTGACACACCTGGCAATCTCCCCTTCAGGAATTCATCCTCCAGATACACCTGCCCAGTGCAAATGACCAGTGTACCACATGATTTACAGAGGCAGTATTTGTATTGACAAAATGTTGGAAACAACAGGATTAAAAGATGATTAGCTGAGAGTGATCAGAGAGGTGAAGCGACCAGTTAAGTAACACAGCAAGTGAGTATGTAGGGTTTGAACCCAGGCCCTTGTCTCCATAATGTCCTCGTTCTGCTGCCTTCCCTCTCTCCCATCTGGATTCTATGTGGACTTTGTACATGTCACCCACAAACTGGCTGCCTTCAGTCTAGAAATAGCTTGCCTCCATGTATGTGTTTCGATTGGACAGTACCAGTGTGCAATGTTTAAAAATCTGGAGACTGCACATGAAAATGCAGGTCATGAGTTTCTTTTTTGGAAACAAAAGTGTGCAATCTGCCAACATTGGACTTGACATCTCCTTGGCAAGGCTGGCTGATGCTGAGAAGTGTCCGTGTCTTTTATCCGGGTCCGGCTCTCAGTTTCCACCTCTCCCTTGCGTGCACAGCCGGCATGTTTCACTCACTTCAGTTCCCTGCCTGGCTGCTCCTTGCATTTAGGTTCGAGACCTTTGCAACTTTAGGGTTTTACTCATTTGGAGTATGTGCTGTTCTGAGAGGCCAGCTCTTGCTGGTGACCTGGCCTTCATGCTAAGAAACCCAGCTCCTAAGTTTTCCCTTTGCTGATTTTCTTTCTTCTTTCTTTCTTTCTTTCTTTCTTTCTTTCTTTCTTTCTTTCTTTCTTTCTTCCTTCCTTCCTTCCTTCCTTTCTTTCTTTCTTTCTTTTCTTTCTTTCTTTCTTTCTTTCTTTCTTTCTGCTGGGAGAGGGGGAGGGGATGAGGGGGAGAAAGAGAGAGAGGGAGATGGTGTTTTATTTAGTCAGGTTGGGCTTCCATAAAAAATACTATAGACTGGGTGGCTTAAACAACAGAAATTTATTTTCTTATCGTTTTGGAGGCTGAAAGTCCAAGATCAAGATCCTGGCAGGGTTTTGTTGCTGGTGAGAACTCTCTTCTTGCCTAGAAGACAGATGCCTTCCTGTTGTATGTCTTCTTCTCTTTATAAGGGCATCAGCCCTATCAAATTAGGGTCTGACCCTTACGATCTCACTTAACCTTCATCATCTTCTTACTGGCCCTAGCTCCAAATACAGTCATATTGGGGATTAGGGCTTTATCATATGATTTTTGGAGAGGACACAAACGTTCGACCCATAACAGAGAAATGATCCTTTTGGTCCCTATAGCAAAGCAATGTGTAGTTGCAGGTGATTCCTGCAACCCAGCTAATTCCTTGCCTACGGATTCTGTGACACCCTGATATGCTTCCTCGTAACACTCCTTTGTTCTTAAGCTAGCTTCAGTGGGTTCTTGTCACTTGCTATGGAGGCTGACAAGTACTATGAATGAAGGGTGCTAATGCATGGTGATTATAAGCATGGACCCAGGAATCAGTTGACTTCGCCACTCAGTTCTTCCCTACCCACAGCCAGTGACTTAGACTCCAGGATCCTCACTTTGCCTTTTCTATTGTGAGGATTTAATGATGGTGTATGTAAAGTCTCAGCAGAGTACCTAGTACACAGTAAGTCCTAAATAGATGATTGTTTTTATAATCAGGATAATTATTGTTTCTCTTGTTCAGTGGGCCAGCTGGGCCAGGTAATTTCCAAGATTTCTTCCAGTCTTGATGTTCTTATCCCTGGGTTTTAACTTAGCCTCAGAAGGGGGTTTGTGGAATGTCTACTGTGCTCCTGAAATTGTATCTAACATTTGGTGCAAAGGTATTTTCTTACAGCTAGAGGGGTCCAGGGTTTTCCTTCGGATTCTTAAAGGGGTCTGTGACCACCCCTCCCCCACATAGTTATGGGTCACTTCTCTAGAATGTAAGGAGTCCACTATGTCAGGGTGACCCTGAGAAAGCAGAGGGGGATCTTCCTGGTTGATACTAAGTTGATACTAGGTTGATACTAAGACAGATTTTAGTTCAGAGGCTTAATATAACTTTCAAAAGCTCAGCACCCTATGGTCCATAATCAACTTTATCAAAGCAGTTTAGCAGGGACATAGCTATCTCCTCATAGCGTGCAGCCCCACAAAGGAATAAAAATTTGATGGGATCTGCGAGAACTCTGGTGCCCTTGGGAAAGGTCGACTTGATGTGTGAACAAGCCTTGAGTGTGAGCCAATGAGTGAGGTGCCTGGAACATTCCAGAGTGAGGTCACAGGCTTAACCTCTTGTCAAGATTCACATGGGATTGCAGGGACATTTGCTAATAACCCTGAGCCTGGAAATTGTGGGCAAAGGCTATCGTGGCCCAGAGTTATGTTCTAAACATACAGTTAAAATCAGGTTATACCACTCCACAAAAATCTCTCTGGCTGCCTCTTTTTAAGGCCATATTTCTCAAACTGGGGGACCTGTAGCCCTGAAGATGGGTAACAATGAACCAAGAGAGGCAGAAAACCACACACACACACAAATTTAAACAAATATTTTTGTTTGTAGTTACATGAACAGATAATTAAAATACACATGCATGGGGGCACTTGGGTGGCTCAGTTGCTTAAGCGTCCGACTCTTGGTTTCAGCTCAGGTCATGATCTCAGGGTTGTGGGATCAAACTCGGTGTCAGGCTCCATGCTCAGTGCAGAGTCTGCTAGAGATTGTCTCCCTCTCCCTTTGCCTTTCCTCCCACTCATGTGTTTGCTCTTTCTCTCTCTAAAAATAAATAAATAAAATCTTCAAAAAAGCCCACATGCAGGTACACAAGCTAAGACGAATGTTGCTGGGGAGATCTTGCGGTTGAGTTCATGAGCTCAGGACTTCAGCATGGGTAACCACTGAGTTTGTTCTCTGCTCTTTATAGATACTTTGGTGAAAAAATTGGAGATGCCCTCAACTTCATAGCAGAGCATAAAAGGCTCTTCACAATTTGACCCAAATTGCAAGAAGCATGATGCCCTCAAGCAGCTGTAGGCTTGTAGTCTACTGGCTGAGTAGTACAGTGAAAGCAAATGTTGTTCCCCAGTGGTTTCAATTAAAGTCCCAGGGTTGGTGTGCATTGACATTAATTAGGTCATGTGCACATCCTAAAATGAATTCTGTGATTTTGATTGGCCAAGCATGGATGTGTGTGTGGGGGGGTCATCAGCCCCATCTGAACATCAAGGGCTGAGAACACGTGCGTGTGTGCATGCGTGTGTGCATGTGTGTGTGTGTGTGTGTGGGGTTCCTTAAAGAAAATCATGGTTCTGTTCTTGGAAGAGGGTATGAATGCTGGGCAGGCCAAACCACAAATGAAACCAAACCTCATTTACTGTATGAGGTCTGCTTGACCCGGAAGCCCAGAATGAATGAACGAATGAATGAATTTCTATCTTCCTTCCTTCCTTCTCTCCTTTCTCCCTTCCTTCCTCTCTCTCTCTCTCTTTCTTTCTTTCTTTTTTTTTTTAAGGTTTTTATGTATTTGAGAGAGACAGAGAGCAAGCACAAGTGGGGGGGAGGGGCAAAGGGAGAGGGTGAGGCAGACTCACTGCTGAGCAGCAAGCCCAACACAGGGCTTGATCCCAGAACCCCAAGACCATGACCTGAGCCAAAAGTAGACACTTAACCGACTGAGCCACTCAGGCACCCCTCATTCTTTCTTTCTCTACACTCTTCTTGTCCCTTTCATGAGGCAAGAGCTGAGGTCAGAAAAGGGAAGGGACTTCCTCAAAGGGACACATCACTTTAGCAGCAGAGACAGGTTTGGAGCTCTGGTGTCCTGATACTTGGTCAAGGCTACATTCTGTGTTGGGCAGAAGCCCGAGGAGCTGATTTGCTCAGTGAGCGTGGGGAATGGTCATTGCGCATGCCATCATAATCCTGTTTATTACCTTGTAGATGTTAAGAATAACAAGGAGATGAACAGCAGGGAAAACTGATTGATTGGTTGGCTAATGCTGGGCAGCAGCCTTAACCCAACAAGTGGGGCTGTTAACGTGCCTTTGCAGGTGGGTGTAGGGTGTCTGCTTCTTGAATGGATGAGAAGCTCCTGGAAAACTTGTGAGTCTGGTGCAGTACTTCTATAGACATCCTTTTTCCCTTGTTTTTCTAATGTGGCTTTGCCCTGGGGACACGGCTTCCCCCAGAGTCCTCTCAGGTGGTGGCTGTTTTTCTTGCACATGCTTCCTATGCCTGGAATTCTCCTGGAGGGGAGGTAAGCATCCTCCTTGCTCATGCATGCTGCTTCCCAGTCCTTCTCCCCCTCCTCCCTGCCCAAGCTCTGGATCTCCTGTCCTCTCTCCATCACCTGCTACCCACCTTGTTGTAATTATCTCCCTCACTGGCCCTCCTCCACATTGCTTGATGGTTTAATGGCCTACTCACCATCAACACTTGCATGTCTAGTAAGCAATTCAGGTTGACCATGTTCAAAACTGAGCTCCTGATCTTTATCTTCCACCCACTTCACAGCTACTCCTCCCCCAACGTAATCCACCTTGGGTGAATGGCAACTCCGCCCTCTAGTGAGTAGGAAGAAAATCCCCACATCCTTTCCTCTCATGCCCCATCAGCAAATCCCATGGGTTCCATGGTGATACAATGGCATACTACAGAGCAATAAAAAAGAACAAAGTATGAATACATGCAACAATGTGGGTGAACCTCACAGACATAATGACAGGTGAGAGAAGCCCAGTGTGAACGAGTTCTGTGTGTATGAGGTTCAAAAACATCTAAAACCTATAGGATTCAAACTATAAAAGTATTTTTAAGAATCTAAGTATATCTAAATGTGTAAAAGTCAAAATGGTTACCTTTGTGTGGGCATTGCCTTTGAGTGGGTACAACAAGCCCTTCTGGGCTGCGAAACATGTCCTGGAAGGTTCTCTGCATGGTTCACAGGTGGTGAATACAAATGTAAAAATGCATTGAGCTGTATGTCAGAGGTTACATATTTTACTGTGCGTACGTTATACTCCAATAACAAATAAAAAATATGTATGTATTCAGAATCTGGGCTTAGCCCTTAAATCATCCTGTATGACCTTCCGGGTGTCTTTTTCCTGTTGCAGCGACTTGAAGGAGGCTTCTTCTCTTTTATTCATCCTCCACATTTGAAACATAAGTAAGTCTTATCAGCTCTCCTGTCAGAAACATCTAGAATGTGTTCCCTTTGTTCAGCCTTCACTTCTCTTCTCTAGTGCAAGTCATCATCTGTCGCTGAACAATGAAATAGCTTTGTTCCTTTTGATGACTGCCTTGTAGTCCTCATACACTGGATGTCGTGAACTGAATGGTGGCCCAGATATGTACATGTCCTAATCCCTGGAACCTTATCTTTGTCTCCTTGGGCTGCCATAACGGAACACCACAGACAGGTGGCTTGAACCTCAGAAATTTGTTTCTCACCGTTTTCAAAGCTGGGAAGTCCAAAGTTAAGGTGCCAGCAAGGTAGGTTTCATTCTGAGGGCTCTTCTCTTGGTTATAGGCAGCTGTTATTTGCTGTGTGCTCACGTGACTTCTTCTTTGTGTGCACTTGCAGTGGGGAGAGAGTGAGCAAGCTTTCCGGTGTCTCTTCTTGTAAGGGTACTATCCCATCATGAGGGCTCTACCTTCATCTACCACTGATTACCTCCCAAAGGCCCCATCTGCAAATACCATCACACACTGTAGGGGATGGGGTGGCTAGGGTTTCACATATGGATTTGTGGGGGGTAGGAGCATGACCTTCAGTCCATAACAAACCTATAAATGTCACCTTATTTGGAAAAAAGGGTCTTGTTGATGTGATTAAATTAAGAGCCTTGCTATGTGGAGATCATCCTGAATTATCCTTGGGCCCTCCATGCGATCACATGCATCCTTGTAAGAGGGAGGCTGGAGGAGACAGACAGATACAGGGAAGGCACACGGGAGATGAAGCAGAGAGAGATATGGTCACTAGCCAAGGAATGCTGATGGCCACCAGAAGCTGGAGGAGGCAAGGGATGGATTCCCCCCAAGAGCCTATGGAGGGGAGCCTGGACCTGAGCACTCCTCATCGCAGGCTTCTGGCCTCCAGCTGTGAGCGAATGCATTTCCATTGTTTTTAGGCACCCGCTTTGTGGTCATTTGTTACAGCAGCCCTGAGAAGTGAATGCACTGTACTGCAATTTGTATGACCATCCCTGGTTGATGGACGTTTAGGTTAATGTAGGGTTTCTCTATTTCAAACCACATTGCAGCGAACGTTCTTGTGTGTTGTCCTCCTACAGGTGCACAAACTTTTCTATTGGAGAAATGCCTGGAAATACAGTTACTGAGAATTAATGGTCATGAGAAGTTAAAATTTTGATAAGTGCAAGGAGCCTGGGCTCTTTAAAAAAATCGCTCCTATGCTATGCACTTTACATATATACTGGTTATTTTTACTGTGTACTCCTCTTACTCATCAGGAAACTGAGGCCCAGAGAGGTTAAATCTTTGCCTGAAGTTATGCATTCAGGAAATGGCTATGTTAGGATATAAATCCTGTCTCTCTGACCTTTTTATTGAAGATGAATATAAATTACTTGGCACCCTGTTTGGTACTGACTCAGTATTGACTGGATTTTTTTCAAGGTATGTTATGAAAGTGGTATCACATATGATGAAATCAATAGAATTTATTGAGCACTTACTATGGCCAACACGTAGGGCATGATGCTGGAGGTGCATCCGCGATTAAACCCAATATGATCGCTGCCCTCCCAGAGCTTATACTCCATCAGAGGACACAGATTTTGGTCTAATATTCCAAATGTGAGGAGTATATGGGGGAGAAGTGCCAAACTGAGAAGGCACTTTGGGGGTAGGGAAACTTGTCACCCCTTGTCCCTCGTAGGTGAGACAATTGGCTCTCCCCACTGGCTTCTAGCAATCCCCAAACATCCACATTCAGGAGAACAGTAGTGAGAGATGGTGATTTGTCACTATCAGGCCTTGGGGGCCTTTCCTGGGGTCTAAATCAAATTCAGAAGCTGAAGAGCCAGCCCTGAGTTTAGTGTGGATTTTACAGGTCAGTGAGGCTGAACAGCAGCTCCCCAGCTGGTGATAAATGTGTTGAGATCTCTCTCTGGCTCTGCCAAGGCCACTGTCAACTCAGTGTCTTCATTTCCCCAGACTGTTATGGAGAGACTGCAAACAGTCCTCAAGCTGCATTCCTATCATCCGCCAGGGGTCTTTAGGAGAACTCTGGTGGGCTGGGCTCCCACTTCTGGTCTGGGGCCAGGGCAACCAGGGGCATCCTCTATCCTGGGAAGTGGCTGTAGTAGGAGGAGGTGAGGGCGAGCCCCTAAGAATAGGGACCGTGTATTACCATTCGTGCCAAGAATTGTGCCTGGCACAAATAAGTATCCGTTGAATGACCTAATTAGCAAAGGGAAGGTGCCTTCTGTAACAAAGGAGAAACATTTGTGAATGTATGACTATTATATTCTCCCCATCCCTCATTCCCTTGGGATGATTTCTGGCATTGGTATCATTCCCTGTCTCCCTCCCCCAGGCTCAAATGCCGAATGTGCTCATGCATGGATGAAGAACCGGAGAAGTGATGGTGGGATTTTCTTCAAAAAAGATGGGCTTGTCAGGGCGAAAAGAGAGCAGAGTTCTATGAGAGGAGAGGGGATGTGGTGGGTAGGGAGTTTTGGAGGTGTGGAGGAATCCTCGGTAGTGAGAAATGTGTGGACGAGATATGGGGGAGAGCTGGTGTGTCAGACAAAAGGGTCCTTTCAAGAGTGTTTCAGTGGATCATGAATTGGATCCTCATTACTTCTTTTTTTTTTTTTTAAAGATTTTATCTATTTATTCGACAGAGATAGAGACAGCCAGCGAGAGAGGGAACACAAGCAGGGGGAGTGGGAGAGGAAGAAGCAGGCTCATAGCAGAGGAGCCTGATGTGGGGCTCGATCCCATAACGCCGGGATCACGCCCTGAACCAAAGGCAGACACTTAACCGCTGTGCCACCCAGGCACCCCCGGATCCTCATTACTTCTGACCATGAGATGCAAGAAGACTGGCCTGGCATGCTTGTGTTTGCGGGGCTGAATGTCTTTGACTTCCGTAGCACTCCAGGTATGGTCATGAGGGAACCTGTTTGATGAGGGTTACGTGCATACGCTCAGGTCAGTTCTGGCTTCTTCTAGCAGCTGGCCTTGACCGTTCTGAGACCAACTCCCCACCCCCGTAATTGTTGGTTGTCTTGAGTCTTTTGCCCAATAATTTAAATTGCTAACAAATAGCAGGAGGCTTATTAGTGCTTATGGCAATAAAGCAAGGTAGATATTATTATTATTATTTTTATTATTATTATTATTTTCAGAGGACAAAACTGATGAGAGGCTAAGCATCTTGCCCAGGGCCCATCTTGCGTAGTTAATGATTCCAGAACCAGAGCTCTCAACCTCTTCTGTGTTGCTGTCTGTGCTCTTGATTCGCACGCTGCCGTGGCAGCTTAGTGTTCTGTCATGAGGTGAGAAGACAAATTCCCTGTCCTTTCTACACTTGAGTTGAGATTTTACATCACTATTTCTTAAAGCTCTTTTTCTACCCAGGGCACGCGCACCCACGCACACACATATGTCCCTTCATTGGGTTATGTTTAGTTCCAGCTGTTGCATGTTCCCTAAACCTCCTGCTTCCCTCTGCCCTTCAGACTTCGTTGCAGAGTCTCCTCTGGGCCAGTCTCCGTTACCCTTTATGATGAAACTTCTCTCAGGACCTGAGCCATCCCTCCTCAGAACTGGGTTTCCGGTACCTGCTCCCCTTTGTCCATTTCCCTGCCAGACAGTGTTCAAACACATGTAAATCCCAACTACGGAGAGGATTCAAGGTTTTCTTTCCCTCCCATCTTATATATTAGTTGGAGGTAAATAAATACTTGAGGGAACGAGCATTACTCATCTCCACAGGCAGAAGTCTGTAAATCCCAGTCCTGACCTTGCTGGGTTCCCTTTAAATAAGTTATATGTCACACTCTAAGAAGCCTACAAGTGGGTTATTAATAATGCATATATTTTTGTAAATAACAACTAGGATCAATGTGGGTGTTGGAGGGAGAGCTCCAGGCTTCATAAACAGAAGCTGTGGCAGACACTTGCGTACCCGATATCGAAACCCCCTTCCTCCTGGATAGTGGAACATTTGTTTTAAGCAGACAGTGGTATACCCAGTTCTAGGCTATGAACCAGGATGAGTTAAAGCCAATTAGGACACGCTTGCTCCTTACTTTGCCGGCATCCCTTGTAGGTAGAAGTGATACAGATCAGGTCCATGGGGCCTAAATGGGAGTCTGCTGTGCATGCTCCTGGGAACAAGGGAATCTCCCAATAAAAGGGAAGACACCCACCTGGCACCGTCTGTCCTCCCTTTTTTTCTGCTTGGATGCAGCATCTGCAGATGCAGTTGTCACGCTCAAACCATGAAGGGAAAAGCATAGGGATAAGCACTGATGCGCAGAGAATGGCCTGTGGACCTGGGTCTCTGATGAGTGAACGAATAGCAACCATCTACTTGGGTATCTTGTTGAGAGATACCCCCTCCCCTTTCTTTTTTGGTCCAAGCCACTGTTAAGATTTTCTGTTACTTGCAGCCAAATGCATTTGGACCTGACGCAGAAGTGATTTCTTCATCTTTCTTGTTAACAAATAATAAATGCTCATTTTAGAAAAAAATTTTTCAAATGGGTAAGCAAAAAAAAAAAAAAAAGATCTGCAATCACCACTGATATCCTTCTCAAACTTTTCTATGACTAAAAAATATTTAGCAAACATTTACTGAGTGTGCCTATAATGACAGGCACATGTTAAGTATTTTACTTCCTTTATTCCATTTTATTTTCAAAATAATCTATTAGGTGTGAATCATTACAATTCAGAAAAAAAAATACACACCTGTCCCTCTAAATGTCCCCTCTCCCTATTAAAGTTAACCGTTGTTATTGATTTGTTCTTATGATACCAGATATTTTTCCTATGCAATTACATACACACTGAGGAGATTTTGTATTTTGCATAATAATTAGATCATAACAGGTATGTAGTCCTTTCACTTGCTTTTTGTGCTTAATAATTTATCTTGGAGATTTTTTCTGTAGCAGTTCAAACAGATCTATCTCAGAATTCTCCACAGCTGTGTAGTAGGTAAGGCAGCTCTTTCTAAGCATCAGAACCGCCCAAAGATGGAGGGGGCTGTAAGGCCTATGATCTCCCTGTTCCTGGAGGAACCAAGTAGAACCATGCCAACCACTTGGAGTGAAAGGTTACATCGTAAGTTGGACTGTGGTGGCCTTTAAGGGACATACTTACCTGAGGTCTTATGACTCTCTGGGTGGACAATCTGTATTTAGTGGCAAGGAAAGAGGTTTTTTACTTTTGGGGTATCAAAGAATAGTGGTTAAAAGCACAAGTTGCTAGGTATGTGACCTTGAGTAAGTCATTTTACTTCTGTGAGCCTCACATGCTTAGGTTACTTCATAAGCAAAATAGGGCATTGGGTACCCTTGATTCAGTGGTTCTGGCCCTTGGCCGCATATTAGAATCACCTGGGAGGCTTTTTCATCTGCATCCAGCAAATGGATCAGCTGGAAACAAATCTTTGCAAATGGGGCCTGGGCATCGGTAACCAGGAGAGAAAACCCCCCGGGTGATTCTAGTACAAAGTTGGAGTTGAAAGTCATTGATCTAGTGTGTAGGTCACCTGGAGGTCATACTTAATGTCATCAGAAACCTCAAAGATAAGCACTATCCATGTCACAGACAAGAAAACTGAGGCATGGAGAAATGAGTTGACTTGGTTCCAGAGGTGAAGGCAAGATTCCCACCCAACTCTGGGTTTTTTATCGATTATGAGAATTACAAGCCATTCTTGGAATCACCTGGAGAACTTTTACAAATCCTGATGCCCTGGCCATATCTCAGACCAATGGAGTGAGACCCATTCATGAGTACTTTCTACAATGTCCAAGTGATTCTTAATGTGTAATCAAGGTTGACAGTCTCTGGTGTAGACACAGTGAATAAAGCACTTCTCCCACTGCTTCAATGACAAGTGAGTGACCCCCACTATTAATGTGGTTTGTCTTACAGAGAGGAAACACAGCCATCGTGGTTGCTTGTATGAGCTTTGGAATCAACCAGACTTGGCTGGGATTGCTCTGAGATTATTCTGGTACTTTTGAGCAGAAAGGCCTGTCTGGCCAAGGGCTGGTCTCTGAGCCTCAGCTGCATGGTCTATAAAGTGGGGATAAAAATATATGCCTCCAAACATAGTGATTGCAGCAATTAGACAAAAGAATATTCGAAATGCACTGTGCGCAGGGTCAGGCAAACAGTGGGCACTAAAATGCAATTGGCAGTAATTACCGTAATTAATAAGAGTCGAGCCAAATCGATTCATTTTTCCAAGCCTTGGTTTTTTCATCTGTGACATGGACACTGTTTATCTGAGAGACTTCCTGTGAAATGAAGTGTGTAATGTACAGAACACTGCACAAAGTCTATGTTTAATAAATGACCACTTGAATGGTTGCGCACACCCTGCAGAGGCTCGTGCACGCATCCCTCTGGTTTCCCCATCAAATACATCTAGTTTTAAAGCTGAGATCATAGTCGGGCTACATTTTAACCCAAAGATGTGATTATTTGGCCTAAATAGTGTTTATAGAAATATATGTGTATTTAATAAACTTCATTTGTAGAGGAGTTTTAGGTTCACCAACAAAATTGAGTAGAAAGTACAGAGAATTCCTATAGACCCCCGACCCCATTCCTGCAGAGCCTCCCCCTCTTCATCAGCAGCCCCACCAGCGGGGTACACTTTTTACAATCGATGAGCCTGCATTAACACACTGTTATCACCCAAAGACTAGAGTTTACTTTCAGGTTCACTCTTGCTGTAGTACGTTCTCTGAGTTTGGACAAATGTGTAATGACATGTATCCACCATTATAGTATCATACAGAATTGTTCCCCTGCCCTGGAAATCCTCAGTGCTCTGGTTCTTTGTCCCCTCTGACACCGCTGATCTTTTCACTGTGATTCTATATTTAAAATCTGGTGCCATTTCTCTAAAAATCAGGAGCCGGCATGTATATTTCTGGATGCCCAGTTTCTCTTGAAATGTGGAGCGATCAGATAGTCATTATGCCAAAATCCACAGGGCATACTTTCTAAAACTCAGTAGTAGCATTTAGATGACATCAGTCCTCAGTCAGACTCAATACCCCTTTTCATAAAAGAAAAAAAATTTTATAACACGCTCTTTACTATCCAGAAATGAATTTCACAGATAATAGAATCTATATATACATGTAACTTCAAGAAATCAATATAATGTCCTAACAACATTGTAACTGAGAATAAAGTGAAAGGAGTCTGTAATAAGATAGTATATATTTCAATATGTAAATGCTTAGATAAGACTCTACTATAAAACATAATGATATAGCCAGATAATTGCTTCTATATATAATCACTGTGACTGTCACAGCTACACAGGCACACTTTCACAGATGTGTGGTGTCACCTACAAAAAAATGCCACGCATGGCACTGCCGCCCACGACCCAGTTTCCCGAAACGGTGCACTTTGGTAAAGTTGTGAGCAAAAGCAAAGAACAGCCTTTGCTCAGTTTCCCTGGTAGTTCTATTCCTTTCAAATTCAACGACTGCTTGAACCACACAGGAAATAATGTTTTGTTTACATGTACAAAGAAGTTAGAGTTTGGCTCACATGATGATGTTTCTTTCTCATGGAGTGTCTTACTGTAAGGAGTGTCCTGTAAGGCAGGAAGGGCATTTGTGTGAATAGCTGTATATCCTAAGCCTGGTGGCAATCTAAAACACGTGCCCCTACCACCACCACATTTCCAGATATTTCTCTAGGGGGCAGCACCACCCCCACTGAGAACTTATGCTTCAGGACAAAGGGTGCTTTTGGGCTCGGAGCTGCTTAACCAGGGGTTACATTTCCACTTATCAGGTGCTTACGGTGGGGGTAGGAGAGCTGTGTGTTGTTTGCTTTTGTTTTGTTTTGTTTTAAGATTTTATTTGTTGGGGCGCCTGGGTGGCACAGCGGTTAAGCGTCTGCCTTCAGCTTAGGGCGTGATCCCGGCGTTATGGGATTGAGCCCCACATCAGGCTCCTCCGCTATGAGCCTGCTTCTTCCTCTCCCTCCCCCTGCTTATGTTCCCTCTCTTGCTGGCTGTCTCTCTCTCTATCGAAAAAATAAATAAAATCTTTAAAAAAAAAGATTTTATTTGTTTATTTGACNGCCTGCTTCTTCCTCTCCCACTCCCCCTGCTTATGTTCCCTCTCTCGCTGGCTGTCTCTCTCTCTGTCGAAAAAANACAGAGAGAGAGACAGCGAGAGAAGGAACACAAGCAGGGGGAGTGGGAGAGGAAGAAGCAGGCTCCCAGCGGAGTAGGGAGCCCAGTGCAGGGCTCGATCCCAGGACCCTGGGATCACGCCCTGAGCCAAAGGCAGATGCTTAACAACTGAGCCACCGAAGTGCCCCTGCTTTTGTTTTTAATGATGAAAACCATTTCACAGGGTGGGAAGAACTTTTGTCCTCTGGAGTTAACCGAGGGAGCAGGGATTTATTATCCTAAGCAAGGAAAGTCATAAAAATAAAAGATCTGTTAAAAAGAGCAATGATTTACACAACAAATATTTATTCATGATCGCTGCAAAGACTCTTTCTCTTAATTTTTGGTGATATGTAATTGACATAATGACATTGTGTAAGTTTAAGGTGTGGATTTGATACATTTATATATGTCTCCCCCCCACCCTGCTCTACCTGGTTCTCCCATAGCATTTCTCACCTTCTAAAATACTAGATAATGTACTTATTATGAGAATTATTATGTCTCCTTCCTGATATGTAAGCAGCTCAGGGACAGGATTCTTCCACGGTCTAGCTCGTCAATAAGCTTCACATGCCTAGGACGGTGCCCGGCACGTGCGGGAGTTGCTTCATAAATGTTTATTGGATGAATGAGTAAATTTCCTGTAATTCTCCCCTCACCCTCCTGGTGAAGCTGTTATAATTTCCGCTGTACAGTTGAGGGAACTGAGGGTCAGACATGTACAGAGGTCTGTCTGAATCACACGGTGAGTGGCCGAGCAGCGTTTAGGCCTGGTCTCCTGACTCTCCTACGCTCCTTGTTTAATTGTGGTGCCTTGCTGGGGTGGTTATGAGTGCAGGAGCTGGGGTCAAACTGCTGGGGATCAAGGCCTGGGTCGGACTGGTCCGAGCTGAGTGGTTATTTACTCTGCATGACTTATATGATTGCTTTAGGCCTGTTACTACACCTAAAAAATAAAATAAGACTAACTCATCAAACATGGAATGATCATAACTCAGGAGTCCCATTAACTCCTTCCTCTCCCTTAAGTCAGCATCAAATACGAGGTCAGGTCTTGACCGTTCCACCTTCAGAGTATGCCGGAACACCTCTCCGTCTTCGCCTTGAACACTCTAGTCTAAGCTATGAGCATCTCTTGCCTGGACTATTATAGGAGCCTCCCAGCGGGCCTCTGCTTTCACTTCTTGCCTATGAATTATCCTCTACATACCAGCCAGAGTTCTCTTTTTTTTATAAATCAGATCATGTCATTCCCATGCTTAACACCCTTCATTACCTTTGCCTGAGCCTTAGGATAAAATCTGGCCTCCTTATTTGCCCTACACAGCACTGCATGTGCTGGGGCCTACTGTTCTTCCTGGCCTCACTGCTTTTCTCCCTCCCTCAATACACACTGGTTCCTCTGGCATCTGCCACTGTCTATGACCCACCAGAATTTTCTGCCACAGGGCCTTTGCACTTGCTGCTCCCTCTATCCAGAATACTCTTTGCTTCTCATTTATAGCTTGGTTAAAACGCAACCTCCTTAGAAGACTTGGGCAACACAATAAGGCTTGGTGATGGTGGTGGGCATCGTCGTAGGTGATGAGACTGCCCCCTTCACCTTCCTCTGCCACTTTTTAAGCATCTCAGATCTACCCAGTGTCTCCTTACCATGTGTAGAGTCCCATCCAACTGGGGCATTAGACCTTGGCCACGTGACAGATTTAGCTCCACATCTGCCTGCAGATGAAACTGCTCCCTCTCTTCCCTCCCAGAGAGTTTGTCTTGTTTCGCTGATGTTCTGCTCAGCGGTTGTCCTTTCATACCTGTTTAATGAGAAGGCGGTTGAGCATGGCATTTCCCTTTTCAGTGAGTCTAGTCTACGGCAGGTAAGGTAGAGCTTGGTGCCCCTCACAGGGGGCTCGGGCAGAGATTCAAGTGAAGGGGGTTCCCTGGGGTTAGGGATCACCAAAGACCTGATGGAGCCCAGCAATGGACTTTGCTTCAGGTCAGGTCATCTAGACAGAGAAAACTTCCCCTGCCTCATCATTTCCAGCAGCTCCTCCAGATGTGTCCTGGTCCTCAGCTGCTCTACATTCAATACTGTGTATTCTGCTTGGGAGGCTTCCCCTTCTAGCCACCTGGAAAATGTCTTCACAGGCTCCAAGGTTCAGCTCAAAAGTCATCTCCTCCTGGAAGCCTTCCAGGGCCTGCAATTGCATTCCTATATGCACTTTCTTATTTCTTTCTATGTGCTTTTGCTATTCTAACATTTCATCTTATTACAATATAGGTTGTTTTCAGCCAGTGACTCAGTCCTCCCATTTATTCTTCTATTCATTCATCACACTTACACTGAACATGTGTTATGTACCGGGCAATGTTCTAGAACAATGTTTCTCAACAGTGTTTTTGGAGAACAGCCTACTTCAGAATCAACTGCACCCTGTGACACGTTCTTCTTTGCTCTAACTGCACATGTAACACACTCCTCCTTGCTCCCTGCTTCAGCTATACAAGTCACCCTTCAGTCCCTGCTACTTCTCTGCTCCCTCCCGCCACAGGGCCTTTACATATGCTGTTCCCTCTCCTTGAAATGGCTTTCCCTCCGTTCTTTATATTGGTAATCATTATTATTAGTTATACCCTAGCTTGGTCATCACCTCCTCAGAGAAATCTTCCCTGACCTTCCTGGGTCAGTTCCTCCTGTGTAGGCCCTCTGAGCATGAATATCACTCCTTCTAAGCACATGTATGCCCACAATTACACATGTGCATGACTCTTAGATTCATATCTGCGTCCCTTGCTAAACTGAACTCTGTGAGGTCAGAGGCCAAGTCTGTCTTGCCCTTCACTGTGTTCTAAACACCTTAGTGCGTGGCACAATAAATATGTGGTGAATGAAGAAATGAGCAATAGAAACCCTCTTGACTTCTCTGTGCCTACAGCACATTCGTGTGTGTGTGTGTGTGTGTGTGTGTGTGACAAAATTAAGCCATTGGAAGTGATGGAAGGTCTACAGAAGACAAAGGGCTTGACCTTTTCCCCTCTCCCCCAAGGCTGAGGGTACCATGACCCCTGGTAATATGACAGTATGAATGGCATAGGGCCCAGGACTGGAGGGCAGACAACCTAGATTCCAATCTTGTCTCTGCACTTGTTAGTTGTATAGTATTGGGCAAGTTATTTTATGCTGTGAGCCTTAGTTAGTATTTTCATCTGCAGAATGGGTTGATGATACCTACTTCACAGGGTCATTGAATTAATTAATACATGCTAATGTTTATGAAGCATTAACCACATGCTCATCTCATCCTTACAATAACCCTTCAAAAAAGGTACTATTAATACTATCATCCCCGTTTTACAGAGCAGTGAGTGGTAGAGCCAGGGTTTAAGGCAGTCTGGCTCCAGAGCCTGTGTGTTTAATCCCTGAGCTGTACTATCAGGTGGCCTCAGCCTGTCTCATTTTGTCCAGCCGAGTACTTAGCACAGCACCTAGCACTTATAAGCACTCACTAAATGTGGTTTTCTCTTCTTATTGTCTCCTTGGCTTGAATTGGGGGTGAGAGAGGACGGCTCTGGCATTGATTCATGGCCTGGCTCAGTCCAGGAGATAAGGTAAAGGACTGAGCAGTGAACCTCAGCCTTTGAGATGCTTGGCACGCTCCTGTCAGCCTCTCAGCCCCACATTAAAAGGCATTTTGACAAGCATCTTTATTACCAACATGAGAGAGACCCTTTTGTGTCTGGAGATTGACGCTCAGAGCCTGGCGTTCCAGCTGTCTTTACTGGTGACCTGGAGTGGAACGTTTAACCCTTGCTCTTTCAGCACTTCTGTGATCTTTTTCACATTTTCCATCACCTCAGCAGATCTTTATTTAGCAACTACTGCATGCACAGCACAATGCTAGGCATCATGGGGGATGTCCAAGAAGTGGGAAGTGCAGCCCCTGCCCACCAGGAGAGCACAGTCGCTCAGGGTGGGCTCTGGATTCAGGTAGGCCTGGTGACTTCAGATGCGTGACTTAACCTCACAAAACCTCAGCTTCCTCATCTGTAAAATAAAGATGGTAACAGTGCCTTCTTCAGAGCCATGTTAGATGTTAACACGTGTACAGTGCTCAGTATAAAAAGTGACTGAAAGGAATTGCTAAATAAGCGTTAGCCATTAGTGATGGTAATGATAAGGAGGATGGTGATGATGGTGATGGTGATGAAGAAGGTGATGAGGATGATGATGAGGACTGTGATCATCATGCTGGTTATGATAGTGATGGTGGTGATGGTGGGGTGATGGTAATGAGGAGGAGGGTGGTGACCGTGGTAGTTATGATAATGGTAGTGATGAAGACAGTGGTGATGACGAAGGTGATGAGGATGATGAGGATGGCGAGGATGGTGGTGATGATTGTGATAGCGATGAAGATGATGGAGATGATGATGGTGACAGTGATGATGAGGATGGTGATGATCATGATTGTTAGGACAGTGACAGTGATGATGGCAATGAAGATAGGGATGCTGATGACGAAGGGGCTGATGATGAGGATGGTGATGCTGATGATAGTGATAGTATAGTGATGGGGACGGTGATGATGAAGATGGTGTTGGGATGGGAATGATGAGGATGTGGATGGGTGATTTGGTGGTGGTGGTGGAGATGATTATTGATGATGCAGCAAAGACCCTGAGTGAATCCACAATTTGTTAATACCAGATTTTTGAAAAACCTTAGGTGAGTTCAGACAGACCTGAGTTTGAATCTAATCTCCACCATGTTTTCAGCTGTTTGACCTTGTTAACCTCTCTGAGCTTTAAGTGCTCCCTGTATAAAATTGCAATGATTGTTCCTAACTCACCGAGATGTCATGCATCCAGAGGGTGATGTGAGAGAGCACCAACCAGAGTGGCTGGTACCCAATAGATGCTCATTAAATGGTATCTTTTTGTCCCTTTCCTTTCCTTCTTCATAGAATCCCTCATGAAATCCTAGGGAATAGCATATTCCCAAGAAAAGAGTTTTGAAACTGAAATCTCTGCTTTCACCTCAAAACTCTTCTCTCCAAATAAGAGAGATCTCAGACTAGCTTAAGGGAAAAGTGGGGTTTGTTGAAAGTGGCCATGCTGTCTCAGGGAGCAGATGCAACCAGGCCTTCCAGGACCCTGGAACCATGAACCAGGAAAGGTCTAAAACTAAAGCAAATTCTCTCCTTCTCTCCCCCCAGTAGCCAGACCTAGAGAGACTTTTCCACAGACTCTTTCCCTGCTTCCTTGGTCACATGGTGGAAGATGGCATCCTCCTGGCTCCTGAACTTATGTCTTCAGTTGAAACAGCCAGCAGAGTCTGACTGGTTCCTTTACGTCCACTCTAGGTTCCTGGGAGGGCGAATCTGATTGGTCCAGTTTGGGCAAGCTTTCCTTCATGATCCAACCACCATTGGCTGGGAACTGGAGGGGGCGTGGTTCCAGATGGTATAAATGTGGCTTCTAAGGATTAACCAGGATGTGGAGTGAAGGATATTTTTAGAGAAGAAGGATGAACACTGGACAAGTTGCCTACTACAGCCCGGCTAAGATTTACCACACACTTCCCATGAGCCAGGCAGTGTGCTGAGTGCTTCCTATGTATTGATATCCTCCTACTAGCCCTCTGAATTAGGTCCTGCTTTTATCCCCATTTAAAAAATGGAAAGACTAAGGCTCAGAGCCACCCAACAATACAGCTAAAGTTACACAGGAGGAAGTGGCAGGGTCTTTGCCTAGTCTCCCCTTATGCTACTGTATTCCCTGGGAGCCACTTCCAGATCGATGTGCTCTTGCTCTTTGAATCTTGGAGGACAAGAGGCTCCATCCCTTGGTGAAACGCTGACTGCCTGATGATGATTCTTATAAAGTTAGAGCACCTGAGTTTTGATCACTCAGCATTAGTTATGCTGGTCATATCCCGTATTCCAGAACTGTGTTGAGAAATGCAATTTGTAGCATCCCAGGTGGAAAATTTCTGATTCTCTCTGACGGAGGATGCCAAGGAGAATTGGTCTCTATCCTGGTGGAAACATAAACATCAATTCTGAAAATGAAGGGGGGAAAATGAGGTCCTGGAAATTGATGGAAAGCTGGCTGTTTGGCATCTTGAAATTAACCAGGACTCTCCCTGTTGCTGGTTTCTTGAGCTCTGTCTATGGGTTTCTGAGACACATTTTTTTAATCCTCTTGTCATTTCATTTGACCTGGAAAAGAATATAGATTGTTAGGTGCTCGGGCTGTAGAATTTACACAGAGGGAGAATTGACCCGGTGGGGGCCGATGAGTCCGTTCACTCACTGACCGCACAGTTTCATGTGCAGATGATAGACGTGTCCGGGACATTGCCTAGCACGTAGCACGGACTCAGTATATGTACATTTTCTTCCTTTGCTTTCCTTCAGAGCAAATCTCATGCTGACTTGGGGAGGTTATTTGTTGCTACTGCCACGGCAGAGGGTGCTGTAAATGCAGTTGGTGCAAACTGAAGAGAGGTCATTCTAGGAAGGAGGAAGAAGTGTAGTATAATGAAATATTGCACTGCATGGTCAATATGTTGATAGCTAATGTCTCCCGGGGCACATTCTTCCAGATTCTCAGCAACCAGGTATTAAACACCTGTGTACTTGACCCTGGGCTAACATGCTAGTAAGGGTGTAATAAACCAAATTCTTCTCTCCCTCCACCAGGTATAGTGAAATAGAGCCTTCAGTTTATAAGGCTAATGGAGACAAGGTTAATAAAAGCTGTAACATAATAGCTATTGTTTATCAGGCACTCACCATGTGCCAAGCATTGTGCTAAATGCTTTTGTATATTATCTCACTTAAGCCATTCTCCAACCCCAGAAAGTTGGCGTTTTACAGAAGAGGAAACCGAGGCTTAGAAAAAGAGGTTAAATAAATACATTTTTGAATGGCAGTATGGGGATTTATGGCTTCAAGGTCCACGGGTGAAGTGGCTTGGACAAGTATTTTAGGCAGTAGAGAGCTGTGAATAGAGGGAATGAGGAGAGTTCCTGTTCTTTCATCTTGGTGCCTTAAGTGCCCGGATATTTAAGGTTAAACTGTGTGCCTCTGGGCAAGCTGATTTAGGGTGCTGTAAGGGAGTATCAGGTCTGTAAGAACATATGCAAAGCAGGGAAGCAAGGGGACACACACACACACACACACATCCCTTTCTTAGGTCCCTCAGAGTAAGAGGAACCTTTGAAAAGAAATATGTTCTTATACCCTCCTATCCCCCAATCCATATGGTCTGGTGAACCCCCATCCCCCACATTTGCACATGGAATAGATATTAAAGAGCCTAAAGAATGCTTCACATTCATCTGGATATTAGTTACCTGTTTATTTATACCAAGCTTATTCCCCAAAATACTGAAGGAGGCTTATAAGGATGTGCAAAAAGCAGCAATATAAAATAAATGAAAATTAAGATAAATAAGACAAAAGAGGGAAACAATCCAGAAAAATTAGATGAATTCAGGGAAGAGACTAGTGCATGAATTACAAGGCATGTCGTGCTTTCCTGGTCTGGAAACTTCCTGCAGCCATTGCAAAGAGGGAAATATGTCAGTTACAGAATGCACAAGGGTCATTAGGCAGAAGAAAATCTGGTGGCTCAAGAGAGACACATCTATTACTGATTCAAAGATCATGGAGGCATTCCCCCCCCTCCCAGAGCCTCATAGAGAAGACACAATGTAAAATAATGAACAATATCCTCAACAATGTTCTTACAGTAAATACAGTTTCATTTGACTGCTTCAGTATTATGTCCCACCAAAGGGCAATTCAGAAAAGTAAGAGGGTCCTAGAGAGAGGAGGCAATATGATAAGATGCAAGTTGTCTGCTCCATGATGACACAGGATGCTATTAAGATCATGTTGTTAGGGACATAAGAAGGCACTAGCTAAGGAGATTAATATAATCATGAAGACTATGCAGGTAGTGTGAACATCGAGGTCAGGGTTGGAAAGTGGGTTTAATCTTGCATGGCACCTCCAATCAATTAGTAGTGACTTGATTCAATCAGTGGGATGAGAAGCTGTGTCTGGGGTGAGAGTGTGCTGTAATTGATTAGTGATGTATGCTATGAGTGAGGTGCATCATTTATGCTGGGAATTTGTTGTTGGCATTTATGCTGGGACTGTCATTGATGCGTGTTATAGATCCTAGCTCTGAAGGAGGTCACAGGTCACCCTAGGCACCAGTGCCCGTTGCTTCATAAAGAATTTTGTTCCTAATTGACCCCATGCAGATGGGTATCCTTATTTTGATATTCTTCCTAAATGAGCCAAATGTGGTGTTCCCTGAAGCACTGGAGAAGAGTCAATAAATCCATTCTTGTGTGTACATCCCATTTTGCCTTCAGTTGTCTGGAACCACAGGAGAAATCTCAAGTCACTGAACTTTATCCTGTCATAACACAGAGCTGGGAGAAGGGTAGTTAGCAGAGCGCTTTGGGCAAGGGAAGTGGCTTGAAGAGAGCTGGGTTTCTGGAGCTCTGATGTCTCCAAATTGGAGGGAACCCTTCATTCTCCAGGGTTTTAATTCCAGCCACAGCAACTTCCTGTTGTAGGGACTGCCTCTGGAATGTTTACCATCACAGATGATCAGAATTGTGCAGTCATCATGACTGACAGGAAGGACCCCTCGCTTTCTCAAATCATCTCCCGCAGCAACAGCCAGGAGAGAAAAGCATGCTCTTCAGGTACCAAAAGCCAGCAGAAAGGAGTGTAGAATCATGGGTATTCATTCATTCATTCATTCATTCATTCATTCATTCATTCATTCAACACTTTCTGTGCATCTGCCGTACACCAGGGTGTTTATGTTTATTGAAGATAAAAGTATAACTAAGATATCTTCTCTATCCCCCATGCTCAGAGCCTAGCAGGGTAGACAGGCGTAATTCCAGGNCATGCTCTTCAGGTACCAAAAGCCAGCAGAAAGGAGTGTAGAATCATGGGTATTCATTCATTCATTCATTCAACACTTTCTGTGCATCTGCTGTACACCAGGGTGTTTATGTTTATTGAAGATAAAAGTATAACTAAGATATCTTCTCTATTCCCCATGCTCAGAGCCTAGCAGGGTAGACAGGCATAATTCCAGTGCAGAATGGCAGGTGCCAAGGGTATGTTCAGGGTACAAAGGGGAGAATAATGAAAAATAATAATGGTAGGCATTTACTGAACACTGCTTACTATGCTAGGCTCTGTGTGGAGTGAATACATACGTATCACAGTAATATCCCTGAGTATTCATAACCTACGAGATAGATAGGCACTATAATTGTCCCGTTCCACAGATGAAGAAATCGAGGCTTAGGGTTGGAGGTGCCCATGGTACCAAGGAGCAGAGCGAGTCAGTGTTTGATGGCAAACTGTCTTTAGATACAGTGGTGGGACAGGCATGGAATAACTACTGTAGACATTCTTGTTCACAAAGGGGAAAATGTGAGGCACACGGGAGTCACTGGCCCATAGAAATTCTGAAATCCAGCTGGACAAATTAACAGTTCCTTGATTCAGACACAAGGCTTGGGAGTAATTCTCTGTCGTTCTTGGCTCTACCTTCTAGGCTCTTGGTTCCACCTTCTGAGTCATCCTTTATTTTACATANATCATCTCCCGCAGCAACAGCCAGGAGAGAAAAGCATGCTCTTCAGGTACCAAAAGCCAGCAGAAAGGAGTGTAGAATCATGGGTATTCATTCATTCATTCATTCAACACTTTCTGTGCATCTGCTGTACACCAGGGTGTTTATGTTTATTGAAGATAAAAGTATAACTAAGATATCTTCTCTATTCCCCATGCTCAGAGCCTAGCAGGGTAGACAGGCATAATTCCAGTGCAGAATGGCAGGTGCCAAGGGTATGTTCAGGGTACAAAGGGGAGAATAATGAAAAATAATAATGGTAGGCATTTACTGAACACTGCTTACTATGCTAGGCTCTGTGTGGAGTGAATACATACGTATCACAGTAATATCCCTGAGTATTCATAACCTACGAGATAGATAGGCACTATAATTGTCCCGTTCCACAGATGAAGAAATCGAGGCTTAGGGTTGGAGGTGCCCATGGTACCAAGGAGCAGAGCGAGTCAGTGTTTGATGGCAAACTGTCTTTAGATACAGTGGTGGGACAGGCATGGAATAACTACTGTAGACATTCTTGTTCACAAAGGGGAAAATGTGAGGCACACGGGAGTCACTGGCCCATAGAAATTCTGAAATCCAGCTGGACAAATTAACAGTTCCTTGATTCAGACACAAGGCTTGGGAGTAATTCTCTGTCGTTCTTGGCTCTACCTTCTAGGCTCTTGGTTCCACCTTCTGAGTCATCCTTTATTTTACATAAAGGGTGGTGTGTGTTTGCATGGAAGAGTTTCCTCAGTTTGCCACCTGCTTGTAGAAATTTGGTGATCTGGATGTCTCTTTTCACTTTGTACTCTCTCTGTTCCTTTCATTTCAAGATTACAGTGTTTCTTCAAATATAATTTTCTTAAGAACTTTGTATGTCTCCAATGAATCTTGTCTAGTTTAACCCCTTAGCACATGTGCAGAAAGAACTGTGCTACACTGCAAAATGAGCAACTTTGTCTGGAAGGGCAAAGTTGTCAGGGGAGAAGCCACAGAGAAAGATGAAACCTTTATTCTCTCTTTTTGGGATGTCTGGAGCAATGGCAGCCATCTTACACCTAACTATGAGGGGAGGGCCAAGAGATTGCAGACAAGTTGATCCAAGACCCTTGTGTGGTTGATTCACTGAAACAAGTCTAGGACCATCTACCCCTGTACTTCTTTTCTGTGACAGGGGAAAACACAAACACACACACACACACACACACACACACACACACACAGAGAAACAACAATCCTGTTCTTTTTTTCCTTAAGATTTTATTTATTTGAGAGAGAAAGTGAGAGACAGAACGAGCAGGGGGAGGAGCAGAGGCAGAGGGAGAATCAGACTCCCCGAGGAGCAGGGAGCCAGATGCGGGACTCGATTCCAGGATCTGGGATCATGACCTGAGCTGAAGGCAGACACTTAACCCACTGAGCCACCCAGGTGTCCCAACAATCCTGTTCTTAAAACGGGGTGCAGGTGAAAGCATCCTGACTATTCACATGCCTACTTGAACTTCTCTTGCCCAGCTAATTTCTCTTTGCCTTGTAAGACTCAGGTCCATCCCTTCCCTGACCCTTCTTGACCTTCTTCACCCCCAGGAAGACAAGAGCCCCTTTCTGTGGGCTTTCACAGCCCCTATGCTCACTTCTCTCATAATATCTATCACAGTACATTAACACCTCAGTTCTTTTCTGTAGAAATCCAGGGTTGAAGGGAACAATAGTCATTATTATATGGTATCATAATTGGAAGATTAGTTATCTGTACAATCTTACCTGGCCCATAGAATGGGTCCTGTCTTTTTCATCTTTGTCCCAAAGCCCACTGGCTGGTACATGGAAGGATCTTAAAATGTCTTTCAAATCAAAGGGTGGATGAAAACGGTGCTTACACTAACTTCTCCCACAACCAAGACACACACTTTCCCTGTTATTGTCCATGACACCTGGAAGGAAAGAAAGGGCCAGGGTTCCTGATGGCTGAACTAAAGTTACTATCTTCCTACCTCTGGACTTCTTATGATATGATTAGAACAAATGCATATTCATCTACTGTTACTTGCAGCCAGATACATTCTGAGCTAAAATAGAAGTGTGTTCTTTTCCTTTCTTATATGTGATTAATAAATGTTCACCACAGAAATATTAAAAAAAAAAACAAACCCAACCCATAGCCATGTGAATGAGTCTGTAGACTTAAAGTGATTGCATTTGAGGCAGTTGCCTGTCCTCACTAAATCTGGCCTCTCGGCCAATTATGTATGGCAGGAAGAAGATCTCTGGGCCCAGGCTGAGAGGTCAAGTGGAGAGTTGAAGAGAAGGACCCCAGAGTGAGACAAATAGGATCTAATTCCTGACTCCACCACATGCATTTGGGCAAATGGCTTACCTTCTCTTACCTCTCTCTCCTCCTGTCGAATGGGGATCCCAATGGTGCGTACTTCACAGAGGTCAGTGGAGTAATGAAGTAATATGGTGCATGTAAAACTCTGGGCCCATAGTCAGGAGGAAATAAATATTTGCTCTTGTTATTAACGATTGCTGTGCGTCTGATAATGAGATAAATGCTGTAAGATAGTTTCTTGAACAAAGGTTTTTCTTGGGAGACGCTGCACACTGTATCCCTCTCTTGGAGATTCACAATGGCCCTTGAAGGCTCTGATTGCTCCTGGAGTAAATTTGTTTCTCTAGCTGTTGAAGTATGTATCACATTTAAAGTTTAAAGAAACAGTGTTGTAAAAGATGGTCTAGATCCTTGCTACCTCATATAGCATCAACATCACATGGGAGCTTGTTAGAAATGCAGAGTCTCGGGCCCTATGCAAGACCTACAGAATCAGAATCACCTTTTCACAAGATCTCTAGGGGGCTACGTGAAGCATGTGAGCCAGAATATCAGCTCTGAAGGGGGCTCCAAGATCTCAGAAACCTGAAGCCAGTAAAGCATGATATTCAAAGAGGAGGCTAGATTCTTTGCTGCAGACTGTGAGTGTCCTGGGGGATATAGAGATGAGAAAAAGAATACGTAGCTTACAAAGGCCTAGGAGGGCTTCCTGGACGTCAGCATAAAGCTGAAAATCAGGGGACAGGGATGGTGAGAATGGGTGCAGGGGAGGGCACTGTGAGTTTGAAGAGGAATACAAAGAAAGGCTGGTCCATTGTAGACTCAAAGGCTTGGAGAGGTTCACCCTGACCTCCGCTCCCTGGAGAGGGGGCTCTCCTCTGGCCTATCAAACCAGTTAGCTAACTTAGGACCATCCTATGTTGGCCCTTTTGGTCTTAGAGGCTCTTCCAGGCATGTCCAGAGCTGCAAAGGTTTTAGCTACAAAACCTCCATTTTGGCTGAGAGCAGAAAGTACTTTGGTGCCAAGATACTCCTGGTCCTGGGCTGAGAAGCCTCTTTCTCCAGGTCTGTGCTGTTACAGGCACCAGTGTGCGATTTGCATCATAATAACGTTTACCATTTATTGAGCACCTGCTAGGTGCTGGCACTTTTCGCATATTCTCTCTCATCTGCACAATGACTGTGTAAGTCTTACTTATTCCTAAGTGCAGCTCATGGGAGGCTTAGCCTTTAATCTTCCCAGACCCTCTGACCAATGTTGAGGAAGATGGGACAAAGTTCCTTCATTTGGGGCATCCCTGGCTCTCTCTTGGTAATGCTGAAGTCCCAGTTCTTCAGATCTCTCCAAGGCAGTGTCCCCTTCTAACATTGTCTGAGGTTCTGCGGTGATGACACTTAGGACTGATTTGTCCTGGTGCTTTCTATTGCCCTCATCCCTACTTTATTCTGGGTAAAAGAATAGTGAGGCCAGGGACATTGTGGGGTTTTTTTTGGCCTCCTAAAAGTCATTAATTTGCGTCTGTTTATTAGGAACTGGGTACTAAGAATCCCTTTAAATGATTATTTGCAAGGGCTGTTTTCATTAGCATGCTGGTTTTAGGCTTCCGTTAAATAATGCCCTGGTGAGTGAGTTGGAGGGAGACATTTGTGTACTGGAAAACATGTTAATCAAGGGTATTGGTGCAGAGTTGGATTAAGAAGCAGGAAATCAGGGCAGTGGTCCAGTTTCAAGAGTGGCTAAAACATCACTGGACAGAGAATAAGACGGAGAAAATTGTGTTGGCCAGAACATCTCTCAGAAAGATTCCAGCACGTGGTTGGAAGGAATACCTGGCCAAGTTGCTTTGATGGGGATTGGGGGCATAGAGCCATAGCAGTAGAAACTCACTCAGTTGCCTTCTGGGTAAGTGCGGGTCTCATTACCTGGTGGAACTTTGCCTAGTGGAGCTGAGTTCCCTGAACGATAGGGAAGAGGATTCAGTGACATAAACAGGGCTCTTAATAAACTTGCTCACTCATTTATTCATTGCATTAATCATTCATTCAGTCATGTATCAGTAAGTCTTAATCTGGCTCCTACTTTGAGCCATGTACTATTGTAGGTGCTGGGGATAAAAAATAACCATAGCAGATAGGCTCTGGTCTCTCAGGAACATTCTACTGGGGATGGAGACAGACGATAAACAAATACATGAACACTTTTGTAATTTCAGGTTTTACTAAGAGGTGGGCTGGCCAAAGGCAATGGCCTATGAGATGAGCTGGCTTTTTATGGAGACTTCAAACAGATAAAGATGAGTCCCTGCACCAATCAGGTCATTTCTCTTGGGAAGTTGGTCAGCAGGGAGCTGGAGGGTGAAAAAAAAAAAGAATCCCATCGTTCTCCTGTCTAGTCTACCATGGTCCATTAAAATAACAACTTCGACCATTTTGGAAGTACCAGAGAGGGCTTCAGCCCATCCGCTCCCTCCCTTTCTCACTCTACTCAGTGGGAGTGAGTAGTGGATAGGTCTCAGTGTGGCCTGCTCAGCTGCTGCTGCACGTTCTGGTTTCAGAGTTGCCCTGCTGGAAGGCTCTTGCTTGGCATAGTGCAATGACCCATTCTCCATCCCTCCAGGGTCTCTTCTTGCTCAGCTGGTGCAGGGTGGGTTGGCAAGGGGATGCCCATACTCTGCTCTGGGAAGCTCCACTGTCTACACTTGGTGGGGAAGGAGTAGAATTCCTGCCTCGTTACAGGTCTATGCTGTGCTCTCCAGCCCAGCTTTACCACCTCTGAGGCTGGTACTTTTATTGATTCCTGTGACTCTTATTTGGATCAAAGCCATCAGGGGGAAAAGATGTGACTGGAAAGAAACTAGGAGACCTCAATGGAACCAGATGGTTGGACAAAGAGAGGCAAGATAGATAGATAGATAGATAGATAGATAGATAGATAGATAGATAAATGAGTTAGGGTAGTGGTAAATCTCTAGAAGGAAGATATTATAACATTCCGCAGTGCACGGGGGTGGCAAGTAACCCAATTGCTAGGACTGTTCTTGGAATGGGAACCACCTCACATTCCCCAGTTCTGCTCCTGCCTTGGTACGGTCTGCCAGGCTGGTTGCTCCATAGTTCCCCGGAGATGCCAGTCTTTGTTCCTGTAGGCACCTCCTGGAAACAAGCTACCTTACTTGTGTTAGCTTGAGTGAGTTTTTGGCAACCAGAGGAACCTAACGTGGAATGAAAAGGCTTAATATACAGCCTCTTCATCCCTAGAGATTCAATGTGCTTCAACCAGCAAATATTTTTTGAAGCCCTAGCATATGCCAGGTCCTCTGCTAGACCTTGAGAAGAAAAGACCTAATATTTATAGTATTTTCTGTGTGTTAGGCACTTTTCCGAGCACAGTGTTCCTCATCTCATCCTCAATCCCATAAATAAAATTATTCCCATTTACAGACGAAGAAATTGAGGCACAGAGAGTTTAAGTAACACTCTGAAGCTCTTTCAGCCAGCAGGGGCAATGCATCTTCATTTGGATTGCCTCTGGAGAAGGCCCTAAGACAAGGATTTAAGTGCAAGTAGGGAAGCAAAGGTGAGGGAGTGGGGACAGGCTACTGAAGATGTATTATCATGTACAGTTGTGTGTATCAACTAGGCTGGGCTAAGAGATGCCCAGACAGAGGCTTAAAACATTAGTTCTGGTTGTGTCTGTGAGGGTGTTTCCAGAAAAGATTAGCATTTGAATGGATAGACCGAGTAAAGATGTGCCCACCAGTGTGCTGTGGGCACCATCCAATCCTTTGAGGATGTAAATAGTACAAAACAGTGGAGGAAGGGCGAATTTGCGGTCTTTGTGCTTGAGTTGGAACAGCCAACTTCTCCTGCCCTTGGACATTGGCACTCCTGGTTCCTGGACTTTTGGACTCAAACTGAATTACACCATTGGCTTTCCTGGGTCTCCAGCTTGTAGATAGCAGATGGTGGGACTTCTCAGCCTCCATAATCACATGAGCTGATTCCTATAATAAATATCCTCATATTGATGTAGACAAAGATCAATGGAGATCTATATCTGTATCTGTAGACTATTTCTATCTCTATCTATCTGTAGACATGGATACACAGATCTATCTGTTCCATTGGCTCTATTTCCCTGGGGAGCTCCTGATACACCAAGGCAGCAACCCCTGTGGGCAAGTGGGGCTTGATCCCTTTGAGGAAGCTCTGGGAGCTGGCAGAACACTTATCAGAAATCTCCCATCAGGGGGTTGAGAGAATTAGGGATCTCTGTACTCTGTACTCACTTCTGGCAGGCATTGGTTGAGTGGTGCTCCAGGGTGGGGGCGTGGGGGTCAGGAGGGCCCCCTCCTGTTTGTTCACTGGCACTTCTTGCCGGCCCTACAGGTAGCAAAGCATACTGTGATGAGGCAAAGGCCCTCAAGGGAAGACATGCAGGTGTTGGCAGAAGGAAGTCGTAAAGGCAGGAATGGGGGCGGGGAGTGGGACAGCAGTGGACCTAGAATTTGCACCCTGGTGGCCTGGCACAAGATCTGCACCCTTGACCACTCTGCTTTGTGAATAAAGTTCTGCACTTATCCTGAGGAGCTCACTGTTGGGGAGCCAGGTAGGAACCCAGCACCCTTCTTGCAAGATGGTTGATTCAGACTTTGATGGAGTGGGAGGGAAAACTGGGCAGGAGGAAGGGGAAGCTGCGGGAATCAGGGTAGGGGCTCCAGAAGGCTGGGGATGAACAGGATGGGCTAAGAAGTGAGAAAGGTGCAGAGAAAAATATCCCAGCTGCAGCAGAAAGGTAAGAAGGCGTGGCAGTATTTGGGGAGCAGGGTATGCCCGGAGCTGGGAAGAACAGAGAGGTGAGGTTGAAACGCAGGTTTGCACCAGAGTGGACAGATGAACAGCCACAGTAGCAGCGCTGAGTATATTCCCTGAGGACTCACTCTGTGCCAGGATTTTCAGGTAGATAATCTCACCTAATCCTCCCCACCTCCCACTGCAGCTCATTCTTTAATTCCCATTTGGCAGAAGTGGAAGGTGAGGCTCAGCAGGAGATTGGGTGATTTCTGAGGTCCCACAGCCAACAGGTGGCACTGTGATGGCTGGAGCCCAGATGGGCGGACCTGTGAGCCCCCTTTCTTACTCTTAACCACAGTGATGCNTTTTTTAAAGATTTTTTATTTATTTATTTGACAGAGATAGAGACAGCCAGCGAGAGAGAGAACACAAGCAGGGGGAGTGGGAGAGGGAGAAGCAGGCTCATAGAGGAGGAGCCTGACGTGGGGCTCGATCCCATAACGTCGGGATCACGCCCTGAGCCGAAGGCACACGCTTAACCGCTGTGCCACCCAGGCGCCCCTGTGAGCCCCCTTTCTTACTCTTAACCCACAGTGATGCTCCGTTGAAGGGCCTTGTAGTTCACAAAAAAGATCTGAACATGACTTTTAGGGCAGGGGACTGATTGAAGAGACTTTTTTTTTTCTTTCCCAGAGGTGGAGGCAACAAGACATTGTGACCCACTATATGTAGGGAGAGGATGGGTGATTGACCAGGTCTAGAGGCATTTTCAGCACAGAGAGGGGAAGAGAATGTGGGGTGTCGAATTAGACCCACCTGTAATATTTGTGTTTATTTGTTTTTCCATTCTGTCTTGACCCTATAGCCCTGGCTATAGGCTGGTCAGTTTTTCTTCTTGAGCAGATAATTAAGTTCACACTCCACCTAGTTCCCTTATCGGGCTTCACACCCATGGGTCACCATGCACCTGCCCCAATCAAGCCAGGGCCAGGTACCAGACAACTTGGGGCAGCCTTGATGCCCCAGAGCCACCCACAAATTATTCAAATTAGCCAACCCACAGGGAGCCCAAGAAACCAAGATAGCCCCATTCTGCTTGCCAAATGGAAGCTGTCCCTACAACAGCTCCAGCTTGCTGTTGCCATGTCCCTGGGCATGACACTTCTGTGGCCCTAAATGGTGGCCTCCTTCCATTGGGAGCGGTACCAAAGACCTCTGCCTGTCATCTATCCAAGTGTCAGTATGTTGTGTCCTGCCAGTGAGAGAATGGTAGTATCTTCTACAACTCTCCCTGGGCTTGAATCTCTGGTTCTGCCACTCAATCACTGAGTGATCCTGAAAATCGCCTCACCTCGCTGAACCTCAGTGTTCTCATCCATGAAATGGGGTCAATAATCTATGTCGTAAGTGGGCTGAGGAGAGGAGTAGATGAACTAATGCAGACAGTCTCTGGCATCTATTAACTCCTTTCAAAGGGCCATTTGGGCATGAGAAAGCGGGTCTGAGCAAGTGTTTGGGGCAGGGAGTTTGGTGTGTGGGCGGGGAGACTTCCCAATGACCCAAAGATCATCTATTTCAACTACCAGGAAGACCCTGGCCACTTCCTGCCTTGTAAATACCAGCAAACGAGGTTCTCTGGAGGGTGGGGGATGTCTTGCGAGGCTCAGGGGAGATGCTTAGATAAACAAATAAGCTATTTGTGCTGTGTGTGTCCATGGCTTTCTTGGCACCTGCACACCTCTCAGCCTACAAATTCCAGAACACAATTAAGTGTGCCTGTTCAACTTCAGAGATGCTTATGCTACAGGACAGGAAGCACACCACCTCCAAACGGCCGTTGAGGGGGGAGAGAGACTGCATATGAGTCTGGAGCCCCCTCTACCCCCATCCCACCGTCTCTTTCCCCCATGCAAGCTGTAGCAGGAGAGCCCTGTGAGACCATCAAAATGAAAAACACCAGCCTGTTTTCCACGCATGGGGGGATGCCGATGCATCCAGAATCAGCTATTTTGCAACCTGTTTGTCCGGATCTTATATCTAAATTATGTTCCTCAAAATTTAATAAATGAGGTTTAATAGAATGCACTCAGGCGGCACTGATGAAATCTGTTGCGGAAAATATTACAATTTCATTGTTTTTATATAACCTCCTCGGAACCTGCTTCTTATTATGTCTGCGCCTCCCCCTTTCCTTCCCATTTCCAGGTTTTTAAGTTTTTAGCTTAGCTGTGTTGTCTGGGGAGGCCCCTGGAGAGTGATTCCCTCTCCCTCTCTCTCTCCTCCATTACCCACAGCGAGGAGGGGCTGGATGGCTCAGTCTAACCCTTGCCAGGAGTAAACGAAGTTGTAAACAGTTGTTTTTAAAAATAGTTGGTTTCAGATGAAAAATTTCTGTATTCAATTTCTCCTGTACCTAGAAAGCCACAGGAGCGCATTTCCTCCAGGGAAAGACATTGGGTATTTCAGCATTGGTATGCAGCCGGTCACCAATGTCTTGGCAATCCCATGCTGGAAGGGAGAGATGAGATTATCTCCCTCAGCCACAGAGAGCCACCTGCTCTGTGCTGGGCACTGTGCTAACAGCTTTACCTGATGTTGAATCCTTATGCCAACCCTCTGAAGTAGGTCCTCTCATTGTCATCAGTTACTGAAGAAGAAATTGGGGCTCAGAGAGGTTTAGTTACTTGCTCAAATCACACAGCACCAAGGGGTGGAGGCAGGATTTTAACCGAACTCGGTCTGAATTATTCAAAGCCTTAGCTCCATTACAACATTGCCTTCTGTCTCATTTTGCAGAGAGGGAAACTGAGGCTCAGGAAGGTGAAGCATGGGTTGTGATTAAGAGCCTAGGTTCTAGAGGTCAAATTTACCCTATATCTATATCACCTTGAGCACATTACCCTCTCTGATTCTCAGTGTTCACATTTGTGAAATGGGTTGTTGGGAGGAATTGGAGAAAATCGATGTAATGTGCTTACATGCATGGCACAGAGAAGATGCTCAGTAAATATTTATTTTGGAAAGTGATGACTGGCTTAAGGTCAGTTAGCATGGCATGTGCCTGCAAGTAACTGAAGACGTGACAAATCTGTCAGGCATTTTATTTGGTCCATGAAACAGGAGGCTTGCTGTCAGACCCTTAAGATTTTTTTTTTTAAGAGTGTATTCATTTATTTGACAGACAGAGAGACAGCCAGAGAGAGAGGGAACACAAGCAGTGGGAGTAGGAGAGGAAGAAGCAGGCTCCCAGTGGAGGAGGCTGATGCGGGGCTCGATCCCAGAATGCTGGGATCACACCCTGAGCTGAAGGCAGATGCTTGATGACTGAGCCACCCAGGTGCCCCAGGGCCTTAAGATTTTATCTGGAAACACATCTTCTGGGACCCAGGCTCCCTCTATCTTCCCGCTCTGCCGTTTGCCATCCCATGGTGTGGCTTTCTTCCTCATGGTTGCATAATGGCTGCTCCTGCACCTTCTGAGCATCTTGTCTGTGATCCAGGCAATAGGGGAAACAGAGGCCCCAAGAGGAGAGCTGATAGACTCATTGTCGCAGGGACACAAGTGAGAGCGGGGGCCAGTTTCCTGACTTCCAGTCCAGCCTTTCTGTGGTGCCAAGCGATCTTGCCAATGAGGATTTTATGTTTACATAAATTGAAAGCCTCTGGTTTTAAACTCCAGACCTTATCTTCAAAGAAATAGGCCAGAGGATGTGACAGAGGCTGGAGGACAAAGTCATCCCAAGGCCAGTGCCAGCCTCAGGCAGAATCATTAGATAACCCTTCTCTATCTTCCTGGTATTCATACCCAGAGCCCTGTGGTGCCCCCTTAATGCCCCAGATCATCCTCCGCCCCCACCCCCTCGCTAGGGCCCCACGACCCGATCAAGTGTCATCCATTTCCATCCTGAGTCCTCATCCTGTGGAACTTTGCCTGCTGCTCTCCAAGGGGACACTCTTGTCACAAGGTATCCTCAGTCCCACACCCCCCGTGGGCATCAGTAACATTGAATGAATCACTAAATGAGCTCATTTGATAAATGAACTTTGCAAATCCACATGAAGGGCTCTCCTCTGAAAGAGCATTTTAACAGGGGCCTCCTGCCGACAGTTCCTTCATTCAAGAACTAAGTCTTCTAAGGAAGCTTCTGATTCGGTGACAGGTGCCTGGGGTGGGAGAGATATTTGGGGAAGCCTCTTGGGATTTTCAGAGTCTTCTGTCTCCTGGTGAGCTGTAACTTGTTGCCCTCTTCTGGCTGGAGGTTGGGGCAGGATGCATAGAGGCTTGCTCCCCAAGGGGCACCTGATCTGAAAAGGGGTCTCGGGGATAGGGTGGAGCTAGAGGTATTGCCTCAAATGGTCTCCAGGGCAGTGTGGGACCAAGGCGGGTTGGTGCAAGGGTGGATGAGAAGCTGGGAGCCTTGAGCGGAGGCTGCAGCCACACTGAGCACCAGGCAGGGGGAAGGGTTGAGGTGTGAACTGATGCGGTTATGTCTCCCAGAATGGTAGTGTGTCTTTCCTTCAGTCCCTCCCCCCCGGCACATGGGAGGATTGTTACCGGCACACCCCTGTCCCCCCATGTGCTGAGCCACTTCTCGCGGGAGTCCTATCACGGGATCTGGGACATTGAGTGGAGTAGGATCTTTAAAATTTTTCGCCGTATGTTTCTTAGTGTAGCAGTTACCAGCGAGGGCTCTAGAATCCCCTCCCTTGGCTCCAATCCCCTTTATACCACTTACTGCCTGGCCTGGGGGACAGTTATAAAAACAACTTCATCTGATTGTTGTAGGTTTTGGATAAGATAATATACAACTTGTAGCACTTGATACATATCAAGTGTTTGTGCTAGGTTCGTTAGTGATAGCAGCTAGCAGTGCCCTCTTACCTCACACGAGGTATATCATGCCGTCAACTGCTTTCCCGTCTATTCACACCTACTGATTTGCACTGGAGGCTTCTAGAAAAAAATAAGTCCATCAGCCCCAATGTCTGGTGTTCAGACACAGCAAGAGTGCACACATGGTACCATAGAGGGGGAGAGGAAGCTCAATGAGGATAGACTGTAAAGTGACAAAGAGGTCTCTGTTCCAGTGAATCTGCCAGTAGGGAAAAAAATTCAGTGGGCATAGTCCATTGAAGTCCTGGGAGTTGGAGGAAAGAGTAGTTCTGGGGCGCCTGGGTGGCACAGCAGGTAAGCGTCTGCCTTCGGCTCAGGGCATGATCCCGGCGTTATGGGATCGAGCCCCATATCAGGCTCTTCCGCTATGAGCCTGCTTCTTCCTCTCCCGCTCCCCCTGCTTGTGTTCCCTCTCCCGCTGTCTCTATCTCTGTCGAATAAATAAATAAAATCTTTAAAAAAAAAAAAGTAGTTCTGGGAAAAAAATAAAAAAACACAAAAAAACCAAGCGTGCTCTTCCTTTTGTCATCCTAAACTTGGCACCATTGAGAGAAAAAGGCTGTGTAATAATGTGAAGTGGGGCTGTGGTCCCAAGTGCGGGGTGCCCCCATGTGGCAGGGTTTGGGGTAAGTTCTGCATAGTAATTCCTGCCAGGCATGGGAGCCCCAAGTCTCCCAGCTGGAAACAGTGCCGAGGTGGCGGTGGGGCAGACTGCACCGGAGTACCAAATACAAATGAGCTGTCACCCCCTGGGTACTCCCCAGCTGCTAGATTGGGGCAGGAGCCTTGAAGAAGGTTGAGGGTCTTCCCCTTGCCAGGGGAGGAGGCTGAGGAGCTGGAGAACCTCAGGTCCGCCCTCCTGTGTGACCCTGTTTGTACACACCAGCTGGAGAGTCTTGGTGATGCTCAGGTTACCCCCACACCACGCAGGATATCATTACATGCTAAGTTAACACAGAACAGCCTGAGCAGAGAAATACCAGGGGGATTTACAGCAAAGGAATCGCGGGGACAGAGGCGGGCTCAGCCTTGCTGCCTGAGGACACCAGGAGATGGATTGTGGCTCTAAAACATTGCAACAATGCCCAGCTGTGCGGTCCCTTTACTTCTCTTTCTTCCTTGCTTGAAACTGCCTTTTCAGACCTCGCTGTCAAGTCCCTTCCCCTGCCATCGCTCTGCAGGAAATCACAGCCCTCATCCAGCACGGGTGTTCCGTCTCTCGCCAGTCCTTAGCTGCTTAGAAAGTGAACAGAAAGGGAAAATGCAATTTAAAAAAAAATACGTGGCTGTAACTGATTTATTAATAGCCCATAATGCTGGTAATAGGCAATCTATAAGTCTGTTCTTAAGAATTTATAGGGCAAATATTCCAGAACCATATTAAAGACACCACTCATAAATGCCTGCAAGCCTCAATCTATTAACTTAGGTGGTGGGAGAATACCATTATCTGTAGGAAAACAGAGATCCAGCCCCCAGCTTTGATTTCCTCAGATGCTCCAAAAAGCGCACAGTAAGTAAGCAAATTGTGTGACAGGCCGGAGGCAAAAGTATCCTGCGCATAGAAATCAGATGTTGACTTTCTTAATATGTGTGCTTTTCAGAAAGAGCCTGGGCTTGGGGGAGTGCAGGAGTGGGGCAGTCATGAAGAGGGGCGCTGGAGAGAAGCAGAGGCTGGGAATCAGGTGAGGCATTGGGGCCTTTTCCTTTTTTCTTTATTCACCGAGACTTCAAATAATTCTGCATATAAAAGTAAAACATGCTCACTGTTGAATATTTGACAAATATTGTCAAGTGTTAAAAAATAGGGAACAAACGACCCATCATTCAACCATGGATGACCTTTTAAACCACTGTTCCTTACAGAATGGTGGAGAGATCACTTGCATCCCAATTCCTAGGGATGGGAGCCAGGGGCCTCATTAAAAGTAATTTCCAGGCCCCGCCCAACTGTACTGACTCAGGAAGGTGTGGAGGTGGGGCTTTGGCGTCTGTACTGCTAGCGGGCTCGCCAGGTGATTGTGAGTAAGGCACACTGAGGCTTGGGAACCTCGGTCTTTTTAAGTGATTATAACCTGAGTACAGTTACCAAATGGCAACTCCTGAATTAGTGAAATCAGAATACCCCAGGGTATTCTGCACTATTCACCATCACCAATAGGTGAGAACAATCCGAATGTCCACCAGCTGATGAATTGATAAACAAGATGTGGTCTGCCCATGCAATGCATTATTATTTGGTCATGAAAAGGAATGAAGCACTCATTTGTGCTACCATGTGGATGAACATTGAAAACATTATGTGAAGTGAAAGGAGACAGACAAAAGGATGAGTGCCGTAGGTTCCATTTATACAAAACAACCAGAGCAGGCAGATCCATAGAATCAGAAAGCCAGGGGCTGGGGGGGAGGGGGAAATGGGATATAGGTTTCCTTTTAAAGGGTAAGGAGTTTCCTTTTGGGGTGATGAATATACTTTGGCACTAAATAGAGGTGGTGGTTGCATAATACGGTGAACGTGCTAAGTGCCACTGAACTGTACACTTAAAATGGTCAATTTCATGTTATGTGAATCTTACTTCGATAAAAAACAATCACTTGAGGAAATGAAAAAAAAATTCAGATTTCCAGGCTCTGTCCCTGGAGATTCCGCTTTCATGTATCTGGGGCAGAGCCCAGGCTTCTGAATTGTGAAAGGAGATGGCAGCAGGTCCTTCTAATATAAGACCAGGCTTGGGTGCGCCGGGCTAAGCTAGAATGATAGCCATACAGGTCCAGAATGAGGACGGCACCTATCCAAAATGGCAGCTACCTGCAAACCATAGTCTCCCTTTTTGCTTCCTTGCCCGTTACCTAGGTTTGTGGTATGGACTAAATGTTTGTGTCCTTCCCACCCAAATTAATATATTGAAGCTTTAACCCCCAACGTGGCGGTATTTGGAGATATGGCCCTAGATAGGTAATTAGGTTTAGGTGACATCTTGAGGGTGGGGCCTCCGTAATGGGATCACTGTACCCTTAGAATATGTGGAAGAGGCAGGAGTTCATTCTCTGTACTATAGGAGGAGCCGGTATGAAGGCAGGCCATTGGTAAGCCAGGAAGAGAGTCCTCACCAGGGACTGAATCTACTGACGCCTTGATCTTAGACTTCCCAGCCTCCAGAACTGTGAGGAATGAATGTCTGTTGTTGAAGCCACCCAGCCCATGGTATTTGTCAAAGCTGCCCAAGGAGGCTAAGAGGTTTGTTTTTTTTTTTTGAAGATGTTATTTATTTTGAAGAAAGAGGGTACGTGTGTATGTGGGCAGGGGTGCAAGGGGTGGAACAGAGGGAGAGGGAAGGGAAAGGATCTCAAGCAGACTCCCCGCTGAGCACAGAGCCCGATGCAGGGCTTGATCTCACAACCCCGAGGTCATGACCTGAGCTGAAACCAAGAGTCAGATGTTTAACCAACGAGTCACCCAGGTGTCCCAAGCTTAGAGTTTTTTACTCTAAGTTTTTTACTCATTCCGACTTCCACACCCCCTGCCTGGAGTGTCCTCCTTCTCGACGTGTCCAGATTTACTCTAAGCCTCAGCTCAAGTTCTGACTGCGAGGACGTCTGGAGCAGCTCTTTACTTGCCCAGGGCTCAGGCATTTCCTGACCACCCTCAGGATTTAGCAAATTGTGTTAAGTCTTGACGACACTTGCTTTTGCTGCTTCTTGATCTGGTTCTGGCTAAGTTTTCTGCATAAGTTTTCATCCTATGCTACTTTCACTTTTGATCATTCTTTAAAAATATTACTTTCACACTTTATTTGGGGTTAGAATTCATCTGTTTCCCTCACTCAACTCTGAGCTTCTCTTGGGCAGGGTCCCTGCGTTGTTCACCCAAGGATCCCGCGTGGAGCCCCCACATATCCCAGTGAGCCCTTCTCCGTAAGGCTCTCATGCCCAGTCAGTCAGTTGATCGCTCCCCGCCTCCTGTGGTAGTAACAGTGATAAAAAACAAAGAGTATTAACAGTGTGGTTTACTGAGCACGCATGTCCCAAGTTTTGTGTCAGTTCTACACAAAAAACTTCTCGGATCCTCAAGACGAGCTTACAAAGATATTCTTACAGTAAGGAAACCAAAGCCTAGGAAGCAATTTGTTCCAAGTCTAAGAGAGCAAAATCAGAAATGAGCAGAGCTCAAACTTGAACTCAGCTTTGACTCCCGAGTCTGTTTCTAACCGCCAGCCCCTCATTGCCTCCCAGGGTCATTCCTTGTGCCTCAGTTGGGGCCCTTAGCACTACTTGCCTTGAAGTCTGTGGTTTCTCCAGCCGGCCAGCCGGCCAGCCAGCCAGCCAGCCAGCCAGCCAGCAAACTTTGCAAGGCACTGAGTAAAGTGTTTGAGACTCAGAGGAGAATGATTGAGATGAAATCCCTGCCTATATTTGAGATTGATTTCTGTTGTTAGTTCTTACACCTGTTGTTCATGACCAGCACCCACTTTACTTCACCGGTCACTTCTGTTATTGGGGTAACCTCTCCCCACTGGAGACAGTAGGGTGGGGCCATAAATGGAGGCTCTGCTGTACCCTGGCCAGGGGTGAAATTGTGCCCTTAGCAAGGCTAGTCCATCACCCGCTCCCTGGAATTTGATTCTGAGAAGAGGGACAAGGTGACTGAAACCTCAAGGCTCTATTTCCATCCCAGTAGTGGATTCATGCCCAGATTCTACTCCTTGGCTCCCTGGAGCATCTTTAGTTCATTCTCCAGGCCCAGTCCAACCTCACATGGATTTCTTGAGTTCTGACATCGTTCCAATAAACTCCCTTGTTGCTTAAGTTAGCCAGAGGCTGTCTCTGTCCCTCACGACCAGTGAACCCTGACCTATACAAAGAAAGTAGTGTGTCAACTAGGTGCACATGGAAGAGGCACCCAATTCAGTTTGAAGGGGTCAGGGAGCATCTTGGGACAGGTAACATCTGCACTGAATCTTGGAGGATGAACAGGAAGGAGTGAGATATAGAAGGGAATGGGGCCAGGGTGTAAGGCAGAGGAAAAAGTATGCTCACAAATACCGACGATCAGCAGCTCTTATCAAGCACTTTCTCACATAGCTCCCACAATGACCCCTGAGGCTGGTTCTGCTCCCATTTTATAGTTGAGGCTCAGAGAGGCAGTGTGCTTTGCTCGTGGCCACTCAGCTAGTGAATGGTAGAGATGGGATTTGAACCTAGAACTTTCTAAAGGCCTGGTTTCACAGTAGGAGGGAGTTAAAGGCCAGTCCCCAGACAGCCTGTCAAGAGGCCATTTTTTTCCTGGTCTGTTGGCCTCATTCCTCCTGGGGCCTTCTGGTCATGTGATTCTCATCTCTGGCAATTTCTGGGTCTTCCTAGGGAAGGCCTGCTCTGCATACATGTGATTCTAATGGTTGAGATGTTTCTATTCTCTGCTGAAAGAGTCATCACTTACTTCTTTTCAGAAGTGTGGGCAATTAGAGGAGCCAGGCATCAGGCCCTTGCTAATTGCCTTTGTCTGTGGATCTGATGCAGCCTCCCCTGTGGCCAGGGTGGCAGGGCATTGGCCTCTGGGAGGATTTGAAGTTGCTGCCAAGAACAGAGAGAGTATGGAATGCAGCTAAGGGCAGGGCCAAGGAAGGGAAGGAGGGCTTCCAGGTGTGTGTGTGTGTGTGTGTGTGTGTGTGTGTGTGTGTGTGTGTGAGAGAGAGGGAGAGAGAGAGAGATGGAGGATGGATATGGGGGATTTCACCGCCTGAATTAATCTCTCCTCCTCCCAGCTCCTTCCTTTCTTCCTTCCCAATCCTTATCNTTTTTTTTTTTTGAAGATGTTATTTATTTTGAAGAAAGAGGGTACGTGTGTATGTGGGCAGGGGTGCAAGGGGTGGAACAGAGGGAGAGGGAAGGGAAAGGATCTCAAGCAGACTCCCCGCTGAGCACAGAGCCCGATGCAGGGCTTGATCTCACAACCCCGAGGTCATGACCTGAGCTGAAACCAAGAGTCAGATGTTTAACCAACGAGTCACCCAGGTGTCCCAAGCTTAGAGTTTTTTACTCTAAGTTTTTTACTCATTCCGACTTCCACACCCCCTGCCTGGAGTGTCCTCCTTCTCGACGTGTCCAGATTTACTCTAAGCCTCAGCTCAAGTTCTGACTGCGAGGACGTCTGGAGCAGCTCTTTACTTGCCCAGGGCTCAGGCATTTCCTGACCACCCTCAGGATTTAGCAAATTGTGTTAAGTCTTGACGACACTTGCTTTTGCTGCTTCTTGATCTGGTTCTGGCTAAGTTTTCTGCATAAGTTTTCATCCTATGCTACTTTCACTTTTGATCATTCTTTAAAAATATTACTTTCACACTTTATTTGGGGTTAGAATTCATCTGTTTCCCTCACTCAACTCTGAGCTTCTCTTGGGCAGGGTCCCTGCGTTGTTCACCCAAGGATCCCGCGTGGAGCCCCCACATATCCCAGTGAGCCCTTCTCCGTAAGGCTCTCATGCCCAGTCAGTCAATTGATCGCTCCCTGCCTCCTGTGGTAGTAACAGTGATAAAAAACAAAGAGTATTAACAGTGTGGTTTACTGAGCACGCATGTCCCAAGTTTTGTGTCAGTTCTACACAAAAAACTTCTCGGATCCTCAAGACGAGCTTACAAAGATATTCTTACAGTAAGGAAACCAAAGCCTAGGAAGCAATTTGTTCCAAGTCTAAGAGAGCAAAATCAGAAATGAGCAGAGCTCAAACTTGAACTCAGCTTTGACTCCCGAGTCTGTTTCTAACCGCCAGCCCCTCATTGCCTCCCAGGGTCATTCCTTGTGCCTCAGTTGGGGCCCTTAGCACTACTTGCCTTGAAGTCTGTGGTTTCTCCAGCCGGCCAGCCGGCCAGCCAGCCAGCCAGCCAGCCAGCCAGCAAACTTTGCAAGGCACTGAGTAAAGTGTTTGAGACTCAGAGGAGAATGATTGAGATGAAATCCCTGCCTATATTTGAGATTGATTTCTGTTGTTAGTTCTTACACCTGTTGTTCATGACCAGCACCCACTTTACTTCACCGGTCACTTCTGTTATTGGGGTAACCTCTCCCCACTGGAGACAGTAGGGTGGGGCCATAAATGGAGGCTCTGCTGTACCCTGGCCAGGGGTGAAATTGTGCCCTTAGCAAGGCCAGTCCATCACCCGCTCCCTGGAATTTGATTCTGAGCAGAGGGACAAGGCGACTGAAACCTCAAGGCTCTATTTCCATCCCAGTAGTGGATTCATGCCCAGATTCTACTCCTTGGCTCCCTGGAGCATCCTTAGTTCATTCTCCAGGCCCAGTCTGACCTCACATGGATTTCTTGAGTTCTGACATCGTTCCAATAAACTCCCTTGTTGCTTAAGTTAGCCAGAGGCTGTCTCTGTCCCTCACGACCAGTGAACCCTGACCTATACAAAGAAAGTAGTGTGTCAACTAGGTGCACATGGAAGAGGCACCCAATTCAGTTTGAAGGGGTCAGGGAGCATCTTGGGACAGGTAACATCTGCACTGAATCTTGGAGGATGAACAGGAAGGAGTGAGATATAGAAGGGAATGGGGCCAGGGTGTAAGGCAGAGGAAAAAGTATGCTCACAAATACCGACGATCAGCAGCTCTTATCAAGCACTTTCTCACATAGCTCCCACAATGACCCCTGAGGCTGGTTCTGCTCCCATTTTATAGTTGAGGCTCAGAGAGGCAGTGTGCTTTGCTCGTGGCCACTCAGCTAGTGAATGGTAGAGATGGGATTTGAACCTAGAACTTTCTAAAGGCCTGGTTTCACAGTAGGAGGGAGTTAAAGGCCAGTCCCCAGACAGCCTGTCAAGAGGCCATTTTTTTCCTGGTCTGTTGGCCTCATTCCTCCTGGGGCCTTCTGGTCATGTGATTCTCATCTCTGGCAATTTCTGGGTCTTCCTAGGGAAGGCCTGCTCTGCATACATGTGATTCTAATGGTTGAGATGTTTCTATTCTCTGCTGAAAGAGTCATCACTTACTTCTTTTCAGAAGTGTGGGCAATTAGAGGAGCCAGGCATCAGGCCCTTGCTAATTGCCTTTGTCTGTGGATCTGATGCAGCCTCCCCTGTGGCCAGGGTGGCAGGGCATTGGCCTCTGGGAGGATTTGAAGTTGCTGCCAAGAACAGAGAGAGTATGGAATGCAGCTAAGGGCAGGGCCAAGGAAGGGAAGGAGGGCTTCCAGGTGTGTGTGTGTGNGCCAGCCGGCCAGCCAGCCAGCAAACTTTGCAAGGCACTGAATAAAGTGTTTGAGACTCAGAGGAGAATGATTGAGATGAAATCCCTGCCTATATTTGAGATTGATTTCTGTTGTTAGTTCTTACACCTGTTGTTCATGACCAGCACCCACTTTACTTCACCGGTCACTTCTGTTATTGGGGTAACCTCTCCCCACTGGAGACAGTAGGGTGGGGCCATAAATGGAGGCTCTGCTGTACCCTGGCCAGGGGTGAAATTGTGCCCTTAGCAAGGCCAGTCCATCACCCGCTCCCTGGAATTTGATTCTGAGCAGAGGGACAAGGCGACTGAAACCTCAAGGCTCTATTTCCATCCCAGTAGTGGATTCATGCCCAGATTCTACTCCTTGGCTCCCTGGAGCATCCTTAGTTCATTCTCCAGGCCCAGTCTGACCTCACATGGATTTCTTGAGTTCTGACATCGTTCCAATAAACTCCCTTGTTGCTTAAGTTAGCCAGAGGCTGTCTCTGTCCCTCACGACCAGTGAACCCTGACCTATACAAAGAAAGTAGTGTGTCAACTAGGTGCACATGGAAGAGGCACCCAATTCAGTTTGAAGGGGTCAGGGAGCATCTTGGGACAGGTAACATCTGCACTGAATCTTGGAGGATGAACAGGAAGGAGTGAGATATAGAAGGGAATGGGGCCAGGGTGTAAGGCAGAGGAAAAAGTATGCTCACAAATACCGACGATCAGCAGCTCTTATCAAGCACTTTCTCACATAGCTCCCACAATGACCCCTGAGGCTGGTTCTGCTCCCATTTTATAGTTGAGGCTCAGAGAGGCAGTGTGCTTTGCTCGTGGCCACTCAGCTAGTGAATGGTAGAGATGGGATTTGAACCTAGAACTTTCTAAAGGCCTGGTTTCACAGTAGGAGGGAGTTAAAGGCCAGTCCCCAGACAGCCTGTCAAGAGGCCATTTTTTTCCTGGTCTGTTGGCCTCATTCCTCCTGGGGCCTTCTGGTCATGTGATTCTCATCTCTGGCAATTTCTGGGTCTTCCTAGGGAAGGCCTGCTCTGCATACATGTGATTCTAATGGCTGAGATGTTTCTATTCTCTGCTGAAAGAGTCATCACTTACTTCTTTTCAGAAGTGTGGGCAATTAGAGGAGCCAGGCATCAGGCCCTTGCTAATTGCCTTTGTCTGTGGATCTGATGCAGCCTCCCCTGTGGCCAGGGTGGCAGGGCATTGGCCTCTGGGAGGATTTGAAGTTGCTGCCAAGAACAGAGAGAGTATGGAATGCAGCTAAGGGCAGGGCCAAGGAAGGGAAGGAGGGCTTCCAGGTGTGTGTGTGTGTGTGTGTGTGTGTGTGTGTGTGTGTGTGTGTGAGAGAGAGAGGGAGAGAGAGAGAGATGGAGGATGGATATGGGGGATTTCACCGCCTGAATTAATCTCTCCTCCTCCCAGCTCCTTCCTTTCTTCCTTCCCAATCCTTATCCAATTTCTTCATTTATTTTTCTCCTTTCTTATACAAATATCACAAGCTCTTTTTTTGGGGGGGGGATAGTCAGTTAGGAAAACAGGCAAAGAAATGGGCCGCAAATTCACTACCCCAGACCAGCCATGGTGAACAATTTGTGATCACCTAATTTTATATACTCTTTTGTCATGTGCCTTTAAAAAACCCAAACAACTCCCTAGGCAATACGTCGTAAACATTTCTATGGGAGGAATTTTTGTTGGCCACATAGTATTTATTTTTACAAATGTTTATTGAGTGCCTAAGTGTTTTATATGTCAAGGATGTATCAGTGACCAAAAGGGCAAAAATCCCTGCCCTCAACTAAAAGCCAGCATTGTCCCTGGGGCCCACGAGCCCCACCACGATCTGTCCCTGATGTTTATCCAGTAGTGACTTTCTCCCTCAGTTCTGCTTGAGAGCAGCTGGAGGAAGAATGACATCCACCTGTTTGGATTGACCAATAAGCCAGGGGCCAGGGACCAACTGAATCCTTCTCTTTCCTTTCTAGTCTAGCTCCACTTTGACTCAGACAAAGAAATTTGGGATCCAACACGGGGATTGCAAAATGGACATGATTCTTGACCTCAGGGAGCTCATGGACATTTAGACAGCTCTAAAATCTTCCCATTATTAACATGCTGCAGGGAAGGTTAGAGGGTCATGTTGGTGGGAGGTGCTGTTGGCCTGGGGAGATGTGGGAAGGTGGGGGACATGTAATTCTAGGCGAGGGAAACAGCCCGGGGACAGTTCTCCCAGTGGAAAGAAAGCTGGACTTGGCCGCTTGTTCAGCCCCTAATCCTGACGAACTGGGAGCACATTGAGCAAAGCACTCTACCTTCCTGACTGCCTCCCAAGCCTCCCCTGTAAAACGGGAATGCTGACACCAAGTGTACTTATCAGGATAATTTCCTCCAAGTGGGAGGGACTTGCGCTCTGGATGACTGCTTCCCATTTAGGGGGATTTCGTGCCTTTCCCCCATCATTGGGTTTGTTCGAGTTCATTTATTGAGCACCTACTAAGCACCTGACATTGTCCCAGACACTTTACGTCAGCTGTCTAATTCAATCCTGTGAGGTAGGAATGATTACATGTCTTCCTTTAAAGATAGGAAATTCAAACCTCACGGAGTTTGAATAACACACCCAAGGTCACACAGCCAAGAAAGGGCAAAGCCAGAATACCTACACAGGTCTGCTGAGTGCAGAGCAGGTGTGCTTTCTTTTTTGCTGGATCTACTGAAATAACCAGTTCCTTTTATCTGACAACTCTCTCAGGATGAAGTACAAAACTCTTCAGAAAGAGCTTAGCATTGCAAAACCAAGCATCCTGGAATGAAACAGTAAAAAAGAAAACACATTTCAAAAGAACATAACAAGGTTTTTAAAAAATGTGTCTCTTTTCATTGTTTTTCTTTTTTCCTCATTATGAAAGCAATTCGTATTCACTGTGGAAATTTGGAAAATACAGAAAAGTATAAAGAAGAAAATAAAAATCATCCTAATCTTATCACAGAAAGAAAATTGCTGTTAACATTTGTTTTATATTCTCCCAGTATTTTTTCATATGCCTAAATGTACATATATATATTTTAACATAATTGGGATTGTCCTGCCAAATTGCTTTCCAGAAAGGTTGAGCTAATTTACAGTCCACCAACAGTGTTTGAGAGTGTTTTCTTCACTCTGGCCAGCATAGAGGTTTTTCTTTTTTGTCTTTTTTTGTGTTAAACCTAATTTAATAGGTTTAAAAGGCAGTATCTTGTTTCTTCTTGCATTTCTTTGATTACTGAAATGGCTGAGTTTAAAAAAAAAAGAACTCATAAGCTTATTAGACACATATATTTATTCTGAGAATTGTTTTTCCCATCTTTTTTTCACTTTCTTTCATTGGAGCTTCTAGTTTTATATTTCTTATTGATTTGTAAGAACTCTTTATATATGACAGTTTTAAGACTTGTCTGGGGATAAGTGGAGGCAGGCATACTTTCCTCTTGGGCTTCTACATTTATTATAGTTTCTTTCTAAGAAGTTGGCTGTTTGGCTTCCTAATTTGGCTTGTGATTTTGGAGGAGCAGGAAAACATTTAAGTTTTTTTTTTTTTAATCGTGGTCAAATACATCATTATTTTCCTTATGATATAGTTTAAAAAGATGGATTTAAGACTTTACCCTATCACTGTGGTCATCAAACATAACAGCAAATCAGGATTGCCTGGGGTTTTGTTTTGGTTTTTAATTCTCAATGCCTAAGCCACACCCCAAACCAATTAAATCAAAATCTTAGAGCAGGCGTTGAACCTGATTGTCAACTCTTTAAAATCTTTCCAGTTGCGTGCAAAGGGCAGCCACACTTAAGGACCACTGCTTTATCATTTTTCCCACAATGGGTAGGGTCTAACCACTCCCCCCATGTACTGAACACACAATACCAAAATGGACCTCTTCCTTCTTGGAGCAGAAAATAGGGTGTGGTGAAGCCAGGCAGATCTTGGGGGATGGGAAGAGGACTGTATGCTTTGGGGGGAGGTGCATATGCTCTTCAGAAAGGCTGAGGAGAGAGGCTGTCATCTATATCATTTGGAGAAGAAAAGGAAATGCAGAGGGAGGAAAAAGCAGTTCGGAGGCCTGGTTTTATTATCTCCATTTTATTAATGAAGAAACTGAGCACCAGAGAGGTTAAGCCAGTTGCCCGAGGTCACCCGGCAATTTGTAGGCCACGTCACAGGTTCCCATTTTTGAGGAATGAGGAGGGACAGCACTGGTTATCATGCCATCCATCCGTCCTTGGGAGGGGACTTGATGGGAGTCCTTCCTTCCAGGGTCTTGTCTGCATTTTGAACAACTGGAGATGCAGGATAAGTCGGATCTCCTTTGTCATTTTTCACATAGGGTGGGGAAGTTCATGAAAACAGCTGAAATCAGTATGTTATTTTTGGTTACTTTTGGCTAGGATTGCCCCAGCCACCAATCCTTCCTGATGAGCCAAGCAGTTGGAAGTTGGGTATGGACTATTGTGTTCCATTTTTTCTAAGGATGTGGATGTCTATAGCCAGGTTAGCAGAGATGAAGGTGACCTTCCTGAGGTCTTACAGAATCTCAAGCACGATGTCCTGTCAGTTGGTGGCCGAACTGGAGCTTGTTTGGACGCATGCACTGTAATAAGACTTGACTCAATCTTCACAGCAGCTGTAAGAAGCAGCGGAAGTAGAATGTGTTCCCATTTTACAGATAAGGAAACTGAGGCACACAATGTAAGCCGCACAAAGCTCAAGGTCACATGTGCTGGCAAAGAATGGGATAATCTGCCTTTCGCCCCCCAACAGCAGCAGACCCCCAAACTGCACATCTTTCACCACTGTTTCCCCCTTTTCATCACCTTTCAACCACCCTTCACCTGGGAGACCTGCCTCTCAAAGCCTGTTCCTCATCAGAGGGTGACAGTGTTTCTCTCCAGAGCTGCTCTTGGCTTGTAATTACCAATCAGATGTAGGCAATCAAGCTGCATTTCCATCCCCCCATTTTCCTCCCCTCCTCCCCTCAAGGGACACCTTTCTGGGGGGAAGGTGACTCCTTCAGGAATTCAGATTAACATCAACAACGGGGGTGGGGAGGGGGAGAGGATGAAGAAAGGCATCAAACTTGTTTGCAAATTGCAAACGACAAGGCATCTTCTGCGATGGTTTGCTCTCTGCTATTTTAAGGGGCCTCGTTTAGCATAATATTTGCATCGTTTGTGTCTTACCCGATAATTAGGAGCAGAGACAAATTCTTCTTGTTCTCAGACTAAGGGCATTGGGGTGGAGAATTAAGGAAGCTCTGGAGATGGCATGAGGCAGTAAAGCCTTTAAAAATTATTCCCACAGCCCCCCCGCATCCCCACCCACTATCTTGCTAAAATTCCCTGAACACCGGACTTTTGAACTGGGGTCATTGTTCATTTGTGGCTCCAGGGAGCCTATGACCTCCCTGAAACTCTAAGCAGAATTCAGTGTTTATGAAATTGTTTGCAATTTTTTCCCCTTTACAGCAGGGTGGTCCCTAGCTTCCCTCAGTCCCAATTATCTGTAACTTTCAAATTAGGAATGATTAGGAGTGGGCATTAGTTTGGCTTCCCTACCATCCACCCGCCCTTCTTTGGGTTCCAGCATCTTGATTTTCCTTTGGGAAACCAACTCTCCTCCATCCTCATTCCACATTAGGGCAGTCCGGTAGAGCTTCCCATGACAATGCAAATGTACCATAGAGTCCATTTCTCTACTCAAGAAGGCTAAGGGCCTAAATGCTGGCTGAGCAGTCATGAGGGTCCCTGGTGGTCTACATCTTGGCCTGATTTCTCTCCAAGCCTGACAAATTCTTCCTCCCCTTCTGATTTACTTGTCCTTCTGATGGCTACTGCAGTAATGAGTCAGTGGCTGAGTATATTTAAATGCAAAATACCATTATCCTTCATTAAAAGGCCTGTCACCACTGGCCTTCCTGGGAGAGAGTGATTATGCTATTAAGGGCCCCTTGCATATGGCCCAGGAATGACCAGCCCATCCCAGGCCTCCTGCCTCCCTTCCTAGGATGATCATCTTCCGACTCAGCTGCTTATGCTGATGAGGGCAAGGCAAAGCCCTCTGAAGCCAAACTTATGGTGTGGGGGAGGACACCAAGGACTAGGATGCTGCTGCCTCATTTTCACCAGCCTGCAAGTTGCCTGGGAAGTATCCTGTTGCCTTCTAGAGAAGACCCATTTCCCATCTCTCTCATCATTGGATCCTCAAGCCTGACTTGAAATTTTTGTTCTCTTTCAGTATCCTTAGAAAATGTGACTCCCTTTAAATTGTCCAACATTGGATTTTTAAAGGTCTAACCAGTGCCTAGGTTGGCAGTTGACAGTAGTTAAGAGCACAGGCTTTGGAGTTGGGCATATCCTTGCTTATGGTTCTGCCACTTATTCACTGCATGAGAATGGACAAGTTACTTAACCTCTCTAAGCCCCATTTTGTTAATTTCAAATGGGGATAAGTAGTGTGGCAGACACTGTTGCTTCCCTAGCCAATAGCATGCCTCATTTTTTTTTCTTATGCCCACCTCCCACTCTAGAGGTTATAAAAGCCAGATACTTTCATAGCCTCCTTTACAGTGAAGGGTGACCATGTGACTTGAGTTTTGGCCAATGAGATAAAAGGGAAGTCAGTGTAGAGGATTCTGGGACTGATTTTTCTCCAGTAAAAAGAAGAGCAGTACCTGAAAACAGACTCCCGTTCCCTTTCCTCCTTTCTGCTTTGAATGTTTTTGCGTGGGGTTATGATGTCTGGAACCGTAGTCTCCATCTTGTGACCATGAGGCAACAGACCTGTGAATGAAAAACCAGTACTCTGAGGATGATGGAAGAAAAGGATATAAGAGCCCACATTCTTGGTAATATCCTTGAGATGCTGAATCAACAGTGGGATGTCCAATTTCCTTGTTAAGAATGTTCTTATTGCTTAAGCCGTTGGTAGTCATTTACTGGCAGCCGAAAGGATTTATAAATGATACATCAAGCCCAGGCTCACAGGTTGTTGTGAGGAATAAATAAGATAGGGTGTGGAGAGTTCCCTGCATAGTCCCAGGAACATGATGAGCATAAACAAAATAGCATTTATGATTGACAGGAATAACTATACCCAGAGATCCACAGGTGAGATTTGAGGAAGCATTGGGAAATCTGTGATGTGTGAAATTTGGCCCTTCCTTCCTACCTGGATGGATATTGGAATCATAAAAGGTTAGCACGAGAAGGGAAGCTTTGATCTTAAATTCAGCTTAACCTCTTTCATTTTAAAGACAGGACATTGGTTCTCAGAATGGGGAAGAAACCATCCCCAGGTCACATAACAAGTTAGTGGCAAATTGTGGCAAAAGCAGGGCTAGAGCTTAACATTTCTTGGACTTAAAGGCTGAAGTTCTTTCATTCACACGCAATTGCTGTCCATTCTTATTTCAACAAGCTCAAAGGTTGTTGTGGGGGAGGAGAGAATAAAATGAGACATCACATAGGGAATAATCCTGAAAATTTTGGGAAGAACTCCACATGAGAAGTTATGGTTCTTAGTGCATATGGTTGAGTGTTTTGCTACTTTGTCAAATGGGCAGATGTCCTGGGAGTGGGGGACTCTGTGCCCAGCTGGGTGGTGCACCTATATTCATTGGTTCGCTGACCCATTGATTGATTCATTTATTCAAGAAATAGTTACTGAGTGCCTATTATCATCTAGACACTGGGTAGATTTTGTTTGACATTAGTGGAAATGAGTTGGGGCAAAGGATGCTAAGTGAAACTCCTTACCTCCTCTCCCAGAGCAAAGCCCTGTAGTTTGCTGAATTAAATTATCACATGCGATGTTTGACTTAGGTTCCTCTTGTTGCAGTAGATTCTTTTCTGTTCAGACACTCAAAGATGTGCTGAAAACCTGATGATATCATTGCTGGGATCACATTTTTGGGGAAATGTCTTGAGAAGGTCTTGTTACTTAGTTTCTTGGTGACTTAGTAGTAGTTTTGGGGATGTTCATACTGATTTACTGGCTGCTTGCTTTGCAGAGTGAGGGGCTACATTGGGATGGGGCTGGCCTCAGGCCTGGAATTTTCTTGCAGGGAGGGAAGAGGTCTGAGACTGGAGATGGGTAGCTTTAGGCTGAGAGCAGATGGCAGTGGGTGAAGTGTGGATAGAGTTATAAGAACCTAGTCTTTCGGGTCAAAGAGTGCTCCTAACTACTGTGGACAATTGGAATTCAGCTCACTGGGGACTCCTGGGAGAGCTATCCCACTTAAGAAGTTAAGAAGCTGGGATTTTCATTTTCCAGCTCCCACCCATCCCTGGGTAAGTACCATTATTGTGGCATTAACTCCCAGAATTCCTAGTACATCCTGAGTGGGTCAGAAGACAGCCTTCGGGTAGAGACTTGCAGGAGAAAACTCTCAAACGTATGTTGGAACGATGAATGCCAAGGGGATATGGACAGGTCAATCTAAATTCAGAGTCATGTTCTACTGCTTATGACTAGCTATGTATTCTTAAGCAAATCATCTAACCCTCTGGCTATTCAGAGTGTAGTCCATGGGAGCATGGGCATGACCTGGGAGCTTTTAGAAATGCAGATTTTCAGGTCCCATCCCAGAGGTATTAATTACCTATTACTACTTAACGAATAACCCAGAAACTTAGCAGTTTCCACAACATACATATGATGTCTTGGCTAGAGTCTGCTTGCTTTTGTGACATGCATGGGGGATGCTGCTTTGTGGTTAAGGAGAATGGAGATTTGTAGCCAGAGAAGGTTGGGGAGGGAAGAATGGAGTAGTAAGTGTAGTCAAGTGTCTCTCTCTCCCATTACCCACACCCACCTCCACACCTAGTTAATGGCCTCATTTTGAGCTCCAATGAAGTTAGCAGTTAAGATGAAAAGTCAAAGCTGTCAGGTTCAAGACATATGAGAGATTCTGGACCTAAGCAGGGCTTCTTAGGGATGAGATAGGAGCCCAACTTAAGGAAAACTCCATCTCCACAATTCTGTCTGAGGTCTCAGTGCTGCTCTGGCCCTTGGAGGCTCATGGTGGCTTCTAGTGGATGTATCCAGGGGCAGGAGCTTTGAGCAACTATGAGACCCAGCTTTCTGCTCTCTGCCCCTCCTCCAGTCAATGGCTCAGGACCTATGTCAGCACATGAGGGCTCTGAGTTGTAACTGCTCACTAATTTATAGCACTATTTTAAGCCCCTTAGGTGTATGAAGACATTCAATTCTACAATAACCTCATGATATAGGTTTGTATTAATATCTTCATATTTTATATAAGGAAAGCAAAGTTCACAGTGGTTAAGTAACTTGCGCAAGGTCACACAACGAGGGAGTAGCAGAGTCAAGCTGTCAGTGTGACCTCAGGTTTACTCATGAGCTGCAGTTCTGACACAGGTTGCACACCTGTAGATTGTCAAGCACTTGATGATTATAGGTCAGGGTTGATGTTGGTTTTTATGTTTTTGCCACAGTTACCTTTGTTCCTTCTAGCCATTTTTTGTCATACAAATTTTTATGCTTCTGTTGACTCATTTATTCAGTAGGTGTTTATTGAGTGTTTACTATGTGCCAGGCATTATATAAAGGATCAGGGAAACAGGAGGAAGTGAAACACACAAAATCTCTGTCTCTGTGCTATTTATGCACTAGTTGTCCAATAATGGACAAGTGAGTATCCAGTATATTAGAAAGTGGCAAATGGTATAGAAAAAATAGATCAGGGTAAGAGTGATTGGTAGTGTATGTTGCAATTTTAAATAAGGTGGTAGGAGGTGAGGGAATGAGCCAGGCAGCTACCGGGAGGAAGAGCATTCCAGTCAGAGGGAACAGCCCATGTGAAGCAGACGGCCAGAGTATGCTGGGAGCATTTTAGGAACAGCAAGGAGATCAGTTTGCTTGGAACAGGGTAAGCAAGGGGAGAGTAAAAAGAGATGTGCCCACAGAGTGGCTGAGCCAAACAGGTAGGGCCATGTGGAGACTCTGGCTGTTACTTTTAGTGATTTGAGGAACCATTGGAGGGTTGTGAAAAGGGGAGTGACTCGAGTCAATTTGATTCTAAAGGAGCACAACAATGTAATGAGGTTATTGTATTGAGAATGGGCTATAGCAGGATGAGTATAATAGAGTCAGGGAGACTAATGAGAAGGCTCCTGCAGTAATCCAGTTAAGACACAGTGTGGGGATCTTGGGCCAGGTGAGGTGGTGAGAAGTGATCAGATTCTGGATACAGACACTAGGTTTTCAGCAAACATGAGACTGAGGATTTATCTGCCCCACACTTCACAGCTGCTCGGGTCATGGGGGCTTGTGTAACTGGGAATCTTTGGTTCTGAAGGCAGCTAAGACCCTTGACTTCTTCATGGGGCGGCACATATCAGCATGTCAGACATGTCAGCATCAGGAGTTATTGCTGGCAACATCTTTTGTCTCTCCAGCAAGGAGATCGGCAGAAGCTTTTATCCTAATTAGGTTACACAGGGCGCCATCATCCATCCGTCTTCCCCAATTAACTTGGGGGAGAATATGAGGGTGATGGTGGAAGGGAAGACAGCCCCAAGCTGATAAATATGAATCAGAACAGACTAGTTGGAGTGTCTGAGGACTCATCAGAAAGGAGGAGGGAAAGGAGTAGGATTTGTCAAAAATGTTTTAGTGGAGAGAAAGTGCAGGAGGCTGTTGTGTGGTAGGGGATTGATTTAGGATTTGCCCCAGGGGGCTAAGCCTGCCTTAATGGGAGAACTCCACCTGCATCTTCCAGACTTGGGACATTGTTGATGTCACTAGGCTGGTTAGAGTAATTAAGATTCTGGAAACTCTACTGATGGCTGCAGTAGGAGTGGCTTGTGTAGGCTGCCACCACTGGATGTGACATGATGTCTCATCTGGCTGTACATTAGATTCAGCAGTGGAGAGAAGGAAGGGATGGAGCTCCCAGAGAAGGAACAGTGGGTCTCTGTCCGAGGTGCTGAATTCTCCAAGCACTGCTTTCTTCATTCAAATGTTAACACATATTTATTGAGCACCTATCACATCCCAGGTCCTGTTATAGAGTCAAACATGCAACAAGGAGCAAAACTGACAAAAATAGCTGCCCTCTTGGAGCTTGTGTTCTAGTGAATTGAGTTAGACAAGTTAAAAAAAAAAAAGACAAATTCTATATTAGGTGAAACTGCTTTGGAAAAAATAAAGTGGGGAAGTGGAATGGGGGTGTGCAGAATTTTCACTGCAGCTGTAAATAGGGTGGTCAGCTAAGGCCTTGAATAAACACTTGAAAGAAATGAGTGAGTGAGCTATTCATATTTGCCTATAGTTTCACACTAACCAAGTGGTATTGTTCATATTTCCCATCAAATTTCTGTTCTTTCTCACATCAGTGCTTTTACTTATGATGTTCATTCTTCCTGGAATTCTCTTCATTCCAACACCCATAACTACTGTGTTCAAATCCTACCCTTTTTAAGAAGACTGTATATAATTATTACCTCCCTTAGGAAGCCTACCAGGGTTGTCCATTGACAGGGAGTGATCTCTCTTCTCTGCTAACCTTTACAACACCTGAAATATATTGCTCTCTTTTTCTTTCTATTTTTTATGGTGTTTCTGTGACTTTTTAGGTCCCCAGTTCGGCTCTTGCACTACTTTGGGAGTTATGCAAGGATAGGGACTGTGCATCCATGGTTAAGATCACAGTGTCTGGAATCAAAAGGCATGCATTCACATCCCAGTTCCCCTGCTTGTTATCTGTAAGGCTTTGGGCAATTGAGGTTTTGGGCAAGTTACTTCACCAGTGTGGATTTCAGTTTACTTATCTGTAACATGGAGGTAATAATATTACCTCACTTGGGGGTTGCTGTGATAAATTAAGCATTAGTAAATATATGACATTTAGCAAGATGCCTGGAATATGGTTATCATTCACATAATGGTAACCAGCATTAGAATTAATTATCCTTATTTCCCCTGTGCCTATCATAGATACTGGCATAAAGTTTGAGAATGAAAGCATCTCTTTGTTGGTCTTTCTCAAAGAGTGATCCCTTGTGCCCTGTATGAGAATCAAGCAAGGGAGCTTATTAAAGTACAAATTCCTGGGCTCTCGAGGCCCCCTGAACTAAGAAGTCAGGGACCCAGGAATCTGATTTTTAAATAATGCCTTGGGTGATTCATGTACACAATAATTAGTTATGGCATAATTTTTTTGGAATAACATACACACAGACTAATTTTATATATATAATGTAAATATGAAATATCTAAATGAAATAAATAGCTTAGGAGATTGCCTGGCACATAGTGAGTCTTTGCTATTATTTTCTGTTTGTGAGCAACCTCTGTGAATAGTCAGTTCATATGAATTTGACCAGAGGGCTCCTGAGCTTGCTTCAGAGGCCTCCTTGCCTTACAGTCTTGTTTTGCTCTGTGTGCACAGCTGTTCCAAAGACATGAACCTCAGACAGAGAGGGAATGAACCCAAAATGAGCCTCAAGCACTTGCCCTGCTGTTGCGACTGCTGGTAGAAAAATAGCATCATCTCTGCTCTTTAAAGAATTCCTCCGGCAGATGTGCACACAGCTGTTTCACCTAACTTCCTGCAGGCAGAGAGCAGGCGGATACCGCCAAGAGTTCAGGAAACCATGCTATAACCAGCTCATGCAAATAAGACCCACAGTGCCTTCCCCTCCTTCTTACTAGTCTCCCCTCCTCCTTCCCCTTCTGTCCAAGGAGGCTATGGGGTGGGAGACATCTCTTAGTTCTGCTGCTTCTAGAAGAGGAGCTTGAGGGGGAGAAGTCCCAAGAGAGGGCAACTGCCAAAGGGAAAAGGAGATGGAGAAGAGGATGTCTGGGTGGCTGCCAGGATGCAGCCAGGTGTCTTGGTTGAGTTTAATCCCAGCAATACTGTCTTGCTGAGTGACCTTGGGCAAGTCACTTGCCTTCTCAGATTCTTATCCCAAGCCAAACAGCACATTACAGTGGAGTAAGCATAAGCATTGGAGCGCAGGGGCACCTGGGTGGCACAGTGGTTAAGCGTCTGCCTTCAGCTCAGGGCGTGATCCCGGCATTATGCGATCGAGCCCCACGTCAGGCTCCTCGGCTCTGAGCCTGCTTCTTCCTCTCCCACTCCCCCTGCTTGTGTTCCCTCTCTCGCTGGCTGTCTCTATCTCTGTCGAATAAATAAATAAAAATCTTAAAAAAAAAAAAAGCATTGGAGCCCAAGTTATGTAGGTCAGAATCCTGGCTCTGCCTGTGCCAGCTGTGTGACCTTGGGTAAGTCTGTTTACCCTTTTGCATCCTTAGTTTTCTCGTAAGAGAGAGAGGTTTGGGAATATTTGTCCTGTGTGCCCAAAAGGTTTACCATAAGGATGAAACAGCTCAGGAGGCATCAGAGTCTATCCTAAAATGTGAAATGCTAGACATATGTGAGGTGTTATTCATTCCATCTATGGAAACTTGACTCCCTCATCTTCCCAAGTTCAGCGTAACATTGCACTGGACCAGAAAATTTAAGACAAACCTCCTGGAGAGGGGTTGCCTTGCCAAGGGTGCTGCCTGCATGATGATCAAGTTCCAACATGCAGCACTCCACTTGCTAACGTAGCTCTGGGCATTGGCAGAAGGCAAGGGCATGCCTCTCGCCCATCATGTCAAGTTTCTCTGTTGGAAGCATTTGGAGTAGAGGCAGCTTAGTGCCATGGTTAAGCACGAGAGGCATAAAATGGGTCTAGTTTCAGATTTCAGGTCTTACACTTACCAGCTGTGTGACTTTGGGGAAATCACTTAACCTCTCTGAACCCCAGCTTCCTCCACATTTAAGTGGGGGATAATCATTACTATCTCACAGAGTCAGTGAGGATTAAAAGGGATGACGTGTAAAGTACTTTGCTCAATGCCTAGTACATAAGAAGGGCTTATTGATCAAATTCTCGCCCTTATTTATTAATTTTTTTAGTCTGAGGGAAGGAGAGCTTTCTCAGCTTTGCCAAGTGATCACACAGCCACTGAGGCAGAGGGTGTATCAGCTAAAAGGGTGAGGTGTGTTGCAAAGGGCCCCAGATTTGGGATCACCATGACTGGAGTTGAAACCTGCTGGACTGTGTGACTTTACATGTGTCCTTTCCTTCCTCTGAATTTTAATTTTCTTATCTGTAAAAAAGGGGAAGCAGCCTTTATCTGTCAGCCTCACAGGATTGTGGCGAGGCCCAGATGAGTGAATGCAGGAGAAAATGCCTTGTCCATTGGAAAGTGCTAGGTGGCTGAAAAGAGGTAGCTTTGATGTGTGGGAGCTGGGTACCATCCCAGCACCATTGGCTGTTTCCTCTTCACCATTCTGAAGCTCACTATGAACCAGGCAGACTAGGCCAGATGGAACTTGGCTTGTCACAGTCCGAATACCCCAGAAATAGACTGCCCTAGCCACCAAGTGCCACTCTTCTGTGATGGCATCACATGGGGCATCACCAACCGTGGGCAATTCCTTAAAGCTCCTCCCACTAACAATTTATCTGAGTAGCTGAGCCAAGACAATCCAACTTCTCAAGAACAAATTACAATCTGGCCTCCCTCCCCCCCCAGAAAACACCCGCTCAATACTCAGAGCCCCATGAGGAAATAAACCTGGGAGTTTGAAGGACATCCAATAAAAGGCTACTCACAGGGGAGTGGGCAAGGTTAGGAGGACGGATGAGGACGATGAGACACCCAGAGATGCTGAGACTTGCCAGAGTTGGAAGCAGTTACCCTTGGCTTGAATATACAAGCAGAGGAGTGGGCTTCCAGCACCTGGTAAGAGGTGGAGCAGGGGAGGGGGCTAGAAGAAGCTGTGATCATGGAAGAACTCAGCCACAGCCAGAAGTGCAGCACTGAGGTGGGGAGCGAGTGGGAGAGGCAATGGGAGAAATACCTTCAACTCTTTCTTCTTGCTCTCTAACCTCTCCCAATGCCTCCCTTTAACCAGACCCACTGGGAAGCTAGAGGTCAGCAGCCCACTGAAGCCATCCATACGGGTCAGCCTCTGGAGGCATAGAGCGGTGTAGAGAATGGCAGAGTGGTTCTGGTTGTGTGGGGAAGGGGAGTGGGTGTATCACAAGCAGAGAATAACCAGCCCACTTTCACATGGTCCTTCTTGGTTGCCCTTTTGGACTCCCAGACTATTAGTGAAAGGCATCGTCTCCACTCGTCTGTAGCCCTTTTCAGAGCAGCATTGTCTCCCGTGAGATCAGGACCTCTACTGAGGGGGCTGACACAGAAGGAATTGAAAAGTTCAGAGACAGGCCAAGATGGCAAAGGCAAACTATCAGAAGAGCTAGAGTCGGAATGCTCCAGCCATAAGCTGGGTGGTGAGCTCCATGAAAGCAAGGCCAGTGAACACAGAAGTCCCAACTCTCCCAGCAATGGTTCTAACTTTCCTGTTTTCATGCAGCTTGAGGGGTAGCTAATTTTCTTAGCTATAGCATAGCAATTAAGAGCGTGGCTTTAGAGTCTGACAAATCTGGCCTTTCCACTCCCAGCTGTTTAGATTTGGACATGTTTGTTAACCTCTCTGGTTCTCTCATCCATAAAATAGGAATAAATCTACTTCATAGAGTTGTTATGAAGGTTGAACGAGAGGCTGAAAGCAAAGGATCCAACCATGCAGGAGACTGTCAGGATAGGATAGCAAGAACATTCTCCTGTCACTGGCATATGACCTTCCCTGGCTGGGGTGCAGCCTCTTCTCAGCCTCTGCCTTAGCGTCCGTCCCTCCATCAGATGCTCACTGCTGGCCCTGTGCCCCTGGGAAGGGCTGCTGTCTGGCTGAGGCTGCAGAGCACTGGGCAGGAGAGGCTGGGGAATGCAAATGTGGTCTTATCTGAGCGCATGCAGCTGCTCCCTTCCTTGAGTCCCTCGCCAGGAACAAGGGCAGGCTCTGGGCCCCCTAGGGTGCCCCAGGCTTCTTCTGGCCCTGCTGAGTCTACACTATCAGCAACAATAATAATATCCCACGATACCTCAGGCTTTCTGATTTGCAATGCACTTTGACTTTCTTGCTTTCATTGTACCCTCGCCATGACCCTGGATTAATGTTACCCACCACATTGCACAGAGGGGGAAAACCAAGGCTTAGAAGGGTCAGGAGACTTGCCCAAGGTCATATGACTAATTGGTGGTGGAACGGGGGGAGAACTCGTGCACTTTGACACCAGAATTTAGGGTTCATTGTATTAGTGAGGGTACTACTGGTTGCAAGTAATAGAAAATCTTGACTCATTGCACTTAAGCAAGAAAGACTTCCATAATGTTCCCTAATGCGTCCTGGAGGACATCTGGTTCTGTGGTGAGTTAATTGGCGTTTCAACAATGTCATCTCACCTGGATTCTTTTCATCTCTAAGCTCATGGAATTGCCCTCAGCCTGACTCCTCTCAAAGCCACAGAATGGCTGCTGTGGTTCCAGGTGTCACATCAAGATATAACATCCAGGGAATAGAAGAGGACTTCTCTTAATGATGATAAGAAACCTTCCCTGTGGAAAGTGTAAACTGTAGTGGGTGGTCACCCTATCTCCAGAGCCAGAAAGCTTTGGTTACCAATTCTGGCCACGCGGCCCTGAGCAAGGTTTCCCAAGCGCCATCCTTTTTCAGTAAAGCATGCCTAATAATGGTCTATGTCTCTAGACTATAGTAAAGATTATAGAGAAAACAGTGCCAAAGTACCTAGCACAGTGCCTAGTGCCTCGTACGTGCTCAATAAAAACCAGCTAGTATCATGTAAGTGTTAAGTTTCCTCATCTTGGGAGTTAAGGAATTTGTGAAAGGTCCCTTTCAGCCTGTAGAGTCTATGAATCCTGTCTGACCCTGGTGACCCTGGCTTTGCATTTAGCCCTGTGGCCAGCCTAAATCTCCTTGTTTCCTTGGAAGAACTCCAGAAGAAATATTTTCAGGTGGCCGTAATGTACAGCCCTATCTCTGCTAAACTATTGCACAGTGTAGGTGCCATGTAGAAAATCCAGCCCCCATTCCCTTCTGCCTGGTCATCACTATCTGAAGCTGGTGCGAAGGGCCTAGAGACCACAGTCTTCCTCAGACAGCCGCAGAGAGCTGGTGGCATTTCCTTTCTCCCTGAGGGGTCTGGGGACAGCAAGGGACACTGAGGAGTCAACTGAGCCTACCCTGTGGCTGGTAAGTGGCTCAGGCAGTTGTCAGCGTGGAGTGGGCCCAAGAGTGGCAGACTGGGAATACTGTCATCAGCTGAGGCTTCCAGCATCATGGATCCAGGCAGGAAATGTCTGTGGCATGTCAGCTCAGCAAGGAAGTGCCATCAGTCCCCAGGCCAAGGTCCAGTTCACATCCCAACTCTGCAGATTTGACCTGTGTGATCACACCCAGCACACCATCTTGTACAGCCTCAGTCTTCCCACCTGGAGCAGTGGTTCAAAGTATGGATTCTGGATGTTGCCTCTGTCCAAATCCCAGCCCTGCCACTTAATGTGTGACCTTTGGCCTCAGACTTAATTCATCTGGGCTGCATCTTTAAAACAGAGATACAGAGCCAGGATAATCTCCCCATCTCCAAGGCCTTAACTTAATCATGCCCACAAAGTCCCTCTTGCCATACAGGGTGACACAAAGATTCTAGGGATTAGGACATGGGCATCTTGGGAGTGGGGTGTCATTATTCTGCCTATAATAATACTGTCTGATGCCATTTATATGAAGTGCAAAACTGGGTAATCTAATCTAAGCAGGATAACAGTTGGCCTTGGAGAGGGACTCGTGAGGGCCTCTGATCTGGGTGCAGGTGACACAGCTGTGAGCACATTGCAAAAATTCACTGACTTATGCTTTATGATAGGTGCACTTTTCTGAATAAAATACTTAGAAAAAAAACTCTGCAATCCAAATGGTAACAATTTCATTAGGAGGTTGGGGGGGTTAAGTGTGGTATAACTTATTAAACGCTTATTCTTAGGACAAGGGACAGAGGGCATAATAATATAATGATGCATATGTTATATTTTAATATAATGACAAATTCTGGTAAGGAATGGAGGGCGTTACCAAGTGAATAGCTTATTCTTTCAGCAAACATTTGTGTGTGTGTGTTTGTGTGGAAAAATAGCTCATGCACTAAAAATTACATAGGATACATTTGCACAATTCAGAGTTTTACAGGAATTCCATTATCAAAGACACTTTAAAAGAAAAAGGAATTTCTCTTTTCCTTAAAATGGTTTTATTTTATTTGTATATGTTTATATGGCAACAAGACAAAAGTGGTGAGAAACAGCTGAATGAACATGTGGTTTTAAAAATGTTACATAATAACAGAGAAGGAACAGGGGGGAAAAATAGGATAATGCATGTGACAGAGAAAAAGTCCAGGTCCTTTAGGTATTTAAAGAAAATCTATAAATGTTGACACTCGTGCAGTGAGGAATTGGGGCCGGTTATCATGTGTGTTCAGTGACAAGCACTTTGCAAACTACCTCTGTGTCAGTTGTCATCTTCAAAAGCATCCTACAAGGGAGGTATTCTAGCATGCCGGTTTCGCAGATGAGGGGCTGGTGCTTCAGAGAGGTGAAGCCGCTTCCCCAGGGTCTTGCAGCTAAACACCAGCAGTGCTGGTGTTGGAACCTCGATCTGGTTGACTCCCAGACCCTCTGTGCTCACCTGCCCTGCCGCTCTGGTCCCCGCACCAGGGCTCCACCTGGCCTCCTTTGTCAAGTAGAAATGTGGTAATTGGGCGTTGAAGGTGATCCAGAGCCTAAATTCTTCTGTTCTCAGCCCAGGCCTAGGTCCCACCGGATGCTGATTTATCAGGGCTCCAGGCGTCCCTCCCTGCCTGTCTGGGCTGTGATTTCTCAGAGTTTTGTGAGAGCCTGTGGCGAGGGGCATCCATGTGCCTGTCGGAGCTCCGCTGGCTGCTCTCTGTGCGTGGAAAATCTGCCGTTTGACTTTCTGTTCATGCTCGACAAGTAGGGGCAGATGCAGGGGCTCTGTTTTATTTTTAGCCAGTGTGAGAGCTGGGAGTTGAGCAGTGGGCTTCTGAGGGGTGGGGATTGGGTGCTGAGGGGCCTGTGGGGAAGAAGCCTCTCTGTCTCTACAGCTGTTCAGAAGAGGGACACCCTATGCCCATGGTAGTCATGGCAGGCGAGCTTCCTCAAGTGCAGGGGCTGTGGTCCAGAGTGTGGCTTGGGCATCAGGAATTTTTTAAAAAGCTCCCCAGGAAATTCTGATGGGCAGCCACAGTTGAAAACCACTGGTCTAGGGGAATGGCACAAGCAAGGGGCAAATGAGGCCACACAGAGGCCGGTGGTGGCACAGAATCTCCTTCCGAGGCGCCTGGTTCCCAATCAGCCAGCGCTTCATCCTTCCCTTTCCTCCTCCCCTTCCCCTCCCTTTGTTAATTGCCAACCATAACGCAGGGTCATCTTCATTATCATTCTCATTGCTGGCTTTGCCTTCCTGGAGCACTTACCACTCTCCACGCAGTGCGAGCTTTGAATATATCATCTCCTTTTATCCTCAGAAAGTCCCGTGTTAGCCACTATTATCACCCGCATTTTGCTGAAGACAATAATGGAGTTTCAGAGAGGTTAAGTAACGTATCCAAGGTCACACAGCTGGTGGAGACAGGCAAAGAATTCAAATTTTGTCCTTCATTTTCTTCTCTTCTTCCTGTTTTCTTTCTTCTTTCCTTCAAACTGCCTCCCCATGGTCCTTCTCATCTTCTTCCCTTCTTTCTCTCTTTCCCTTTACTCTTCCCCTTTCTTGCCATTTTCTTTCCTTCTTTCAATTTATGTGAATTGTAAAAGCTCAGTGGGCAATACAGAGGAGATAAAACTCATGTACTCAAGATATTTTTAATCCTGCCGTGGAAGCAACACCTGCATTTGTTCATGCATTCATTTATTCACCTTTCTTCAGCACCTGGGATGTGCTAGACACTGTCCGACATGCTAGGGCTCCAGAAATAAACGGAAATCTCTGCCTCACAGACCTTACATAGCCATGGGAAATACCACTGTCTTAGTCTGCTTGGGCTACCATAACAAGGACCATGATGGGTGACTTGAACAACTGATATCTTCTCACTTGTGGATCCTGGAAGTCTGGGATTAGGGTGTCAGCGAGGTTGGTTTCTGGTTAAGGCTCTCTTCCTGGCTTGTAGGGGATCAGCATCTTGCAGGGTACTCATGGGGGTGGGGTGGAAAACATGCTCTCTGGTATCTCTCCTTATAAGGGAATTCATCCCATTATGAGGGCCCCATCCTCATGACCTCATCTCAACCTGCCAAAGGCCCCACCTCCAAATACCATCACACTGAGGGGTTAGGGCTTCGATATAGGAATTTTGGAGGACGTAATTCAGTCCATAGCAACCATGTAGCAGTATGAGACTGTATTATAACAGCTGCCACAGTATAGCAATGAGGACCAGACAAGGGACATAGAGAGTGGACTGAAGGAGCTCAAAGGAAGAAAACCTGGGGACAGAGGGGGCGGTTTGGGGCAAAAAGTGAAGTCAGTCTGTCAAATAGGCAGTCTCTCTGTCCATTTGGTGGTCATGCATCTTTTTCCAGTCTCAACAATATCAGAAATTGGAATCATGGCTACGTTGGGTACAAAATCTTAGCCTACTTCCTAGGATCTTCCTAGGGAGGGTTCTTGTGACCCTCAGAGTCAAGAGTCTTAGTCTTTTGAGATCTAGGCTTGTGAGAACACTTTTTGGTAGCCTAAAGAATTTTTGAAAAGATTTTATTTATTTATTTATTTATTTATTTATTTATTTATTTATTCATTCATTCATTCATTCATTCATTCATTCATTTAGAGAGAGAGAGCAGGGGGAGGGGCAGAGGGAGTGGGAGATCCCAAGCAGACTCCATGCTGAGTGCAGAGCCTGACGCAGGGCCCACCCCATGACCCTGAGATCATGACCTGAGCTGAAATCAAGAGTTGGACGCTTAATGGACTGAGCCACCCAGATGCCCCCAGTAGCTCAAAGAATTTCTATGGAAGACCCTGTACTGATTGAACTATTTCAGCTTTTTTTTTTTTAACAGACAAGGAAGCTGAAGTGGGACCAGAAAGCATATATAAATGCCCACATGTTTATTTTCGTGTGGGGGTATGAGTGGCGTGTGGAGCCTTGAGTGATACCTTGAGTGATATGGGAGCATTATGTGCGCCTTTGTGTGGGAATATCTTAGACGTGTGTGTGTGCACTTATCTATGAGTCTGTATGTGGATCTGCGTGTGGAAGTGTGTGTGGGCACCCGTGTGTGTGCAGATCACGGAAGTGTTTGTGTCTGACCACGTCTACGGGTAAGTTTAAATGAGATGAAACATGGGTGCCTATAGGTACATGGGAAGAAAACTCAATGTATGGGAGAAGATATCTGAAATGTTTGTATTTTTTCCATAGGAATTAATCAGCTACTGCCACAGTAATGCTGTGGACCAAACTAAGGCAAACTCAATGCCTTACAACAACTTGCATCTATTCCAGGAATTGGAAAACTTTCTCTGAAAAGGGACAGATGGTATATATTTTTGGCTTTGTTGACCATACAGTGTCTGTTGCAACTGTTCAACCCTACCTTTGTAGGGCGAAAGCAGCATAGATAATACATAAATGAGCGGGCATGGCTGTGTTCTAATACACCTTTATTTGCAAAAACAGGCGTAGGTCTGATGTGGCCCCGGGCTACAGTTTTCCGACCTCTAGTGTAGTCTAAGACGTTGAGGTCTGTGGGCCAACTACGGTGTGGCTGATCTAGACTGAGCTCAGCTGGGTAGCTTGACTTTGGACTACGGATCCAGCTGGACCAAGCTACCAGTGCACATGAAGTTCTTATCCGCTCCATGTCCATTATCATCATCACGCTCTGCTCCTGGCAGATCCCTGGAGACCAAGAGAACAAGCCAAGGCTCACAAGCACGTCCAAACCTTTCTGTTCACATCTGCTAACATTGCGCGGGCCAAAGTAAATCATGGGGCCAAGTCCACCATCAGTGGGTGGGGAAAGCAACTAAGTCCACAGTAAGAGGAAGTCGTATGACAAAGGGCTTGGATGTACGGTTTTAATGCAAGGAGGGTATGGAGAATTTCACACACTGATTTGAGATACTGCAACATGTGTGGAGGCCGTGTGTGAGACCATGTGACAGTACACATGGAAGGGGGTGCTTCATGTATGGGGGGGCCTTGGGATGAATTTGTGGCTACCTGTGTAAGAAGTTATGGGGCGGCTTTAGAAGATGGGAAGTGTGTGAGAAACAGTGTACGTGTGTGAATCCTTGTGGGTCTATGTATATGTGTGTGTCTAGGTGTGTATGCTTGGCTCTGCACCCAGGGCATCTCTGGGTGCACATATGTGGGGTGATGTGTATGGGTGTGGGTTTTGTGTGTCAGGGTGCCTCTGAGTGTAGATGCATGGCTATGAAACTGTCTCTGTGCATATGTGTGTGGGCTGCTGTGTGTGGGGGGGTATACGTACTGGGGGGGTGTTTGTCGGGGGTGCACGTGAGAGCATTGCATGCTGCTCAGGAGTGCATAGGCATACACTGGTGAGGGGGGAGAGTAAAGGCAGAGATGGGAGGAGAGATGGCACACACTCCCCTTCCCCTGGCACCATCTCAAAACCATTCCAGTCTCGCAATGTGGGTTCTTTGTAGCGAAGATTAATTTTCTTATTTAGCATTTATGTGGCAGTTTGGATCTGCAAAGTGCTTTACAATCAGTTTTATTAGTTGTGCTTGTTTGTTATATATCGCAGCTGCACCCAGAGAGTCTCTTTAGGGAGGTGAGCTGAGCAAGGCAAACTTTACCCTCCTCCTCAAGCTTTGCCAGTTTCCCAGGACAGTGTCTGCCCTCCTGTGTTAAAGGGGGCTGTTGGTGGTGCTGCTGCTGTGGGGAGGGGTGCTCCATTGGAGCTGCCCCCAAAGGTTTTCCCCTCTCCCATGAGAAGTCAGTGAATCTAATCACAAGAGTCCTTGTCTGGCTCAGTTCATTTACTTGCCTGGGCTAGTGGATATGAGGGCCTGTTTGCAAGACTGGCTTAAAACTCCTTCCATTTCTTGTGATAATGCCCTTGTTCTTTGTATTTGCCATTTGCACGTTGTCCCTTGTAGGATGGCTACTAACCCATCTTAGTGTGAGTTCTCCCTCCTCAAAGAAGACCTGAAACAAGGACTTAGGTGAGTGGATGCAGGAGCGAGATAGGGAATGGAGAAAAGCCAAGGAGAGGTGTGTTACTGAGGAGATTACTGCTGTGGGCCAATGGAGCTTCATTCTACTGGATAACCATACCTCTGAACCACAGAGAACTAAGGAACTGGGGTATTTACCCATTCCTGGCACCATCTCAAAACCATTCCAGTCTCGCAATGTGGGTTCTTTGTAGCGAAGATTAATTTTCTTATTTAGCATTTATGTGGCAGTTTGGATCTGCAAAGTGCTTTACAATCAGTTTTATTAGTTGTGCTTGTTTGTTATATATTGCAGCTGCACCCAGAGAGTCTCTTTAGGGAGGTGAGCTGAGCAAGGCAAACTTTACCCTCCTCCTCAAGCTTTGCCAGTTTCCCAGGACAGTGTCTGCCCTCCTGTGTTAAAGGGGGCTGTTGGTGGTGCTGCTGCTGTGGGGAGGGGTGCTCCATTGGAGCTGCCCCCAAAGGTTTTCCCCTCTCCCATGAGAAGTCAGTGAATCTAATCACAAGAGTCCTTGTCTGGCTCAGTTCATTTACTTGCCTGGGCTAGTGGATATGAGGGCCTGTTTGCAAGACTGGCTTAAAACTCCTTCCATTTCTTGTGATAATGCCCTTGTTCTTTGTATTTGCCATTTGCACGTTGTCCCTTGTAGGATGGCTACTAACCCATCTTAGTGTGAGTTCTCCCTCCTCAAAGAAGACCTGAAACAAGGACTTAGGTGAGTGGATGCAGGAGCGAGATAGGGAATGGAGAAAAGCCAAGGAGAGGTGTGTTACTGAGGAGATTACTGCTGTGGGCCAATGGAGCTTCATTCTACTGGATAACCATACCTCTGAACCACAGAGAACTAAGGAACTGGGGTATTTACCCATTCCCACACCGGATTGGTTAAGAGTTGCCCCTTGGCCCGCTGTGGGTTAACTGCCTTACACATTTGGGTTGAGTCTATCTAAGGCCAACCAAGGTCCTCTGCTGCTTGAAGAAGTCCTCAAATGGAGGACAGACTGACATAGACCCTCAAGGTGGGAAGCTCGTACATGGGAAACTTATTGGCTGCATCTGCGGGTGAATTCAGGGGGGG
>NC_048229.1:14440141-14464759 GCF_002007445.2 Ailuropoda melanoleuca
GCAGCTGCACCCAGAGAGTCTCTTTAGGGAGGTGAGCTGAGCAAGGCAAACTTTACCCTCCTCCTCAAGCTTTGCCAGTTTCCCAGGACAGTGTCTGCCCTCCTGTGTTAAAGGGGGCTGTTGGTGGTGCTGCTGCTGTGGGGAGGGGTGCTCCATTGGAGCTGCCCCCAAAGGTTTTCCCCTCTCCCATGAGAAGTCAGTGAATCTAATCACAAGAGTCCTTGTCTGGCTCAGTTCATTTACTTGCCTGGGCTAGTGGATATGAGGGCCTGTTTGCAAGACTGGCTTAAAACTCCTTCCATTTCTTGTGATAATGCCCTTGTTCTTTGTATTTGCCATTTGCACGTTGTCCCTTGTAGGATGGCTACTAACCCATCTTAGTGTGAGTTCTCCCTCCTCAAAGAAGACCTGAAACAAGGACTTAGGTGAGTGGATGCAGGAGCGAGATAGGGAATGGAGAAAAGCCAAGGAGAGGTGTGTTACTGAGGAGATTACTGCTGTGGGCCAATGGAGCTTCATTCTACTGGATAACCATACCTCTGAACCACAGAGAACTAAGGAACTGGGGTATTTACCCATTCCCACACCGGATTGGTTAAGAGTTGCCCCTTGGCCCGCTGTGGGTTAACTGCCTTACACATTTGGGTTGAGTCTATCTAAGGCCAACCAAGGTCCTCTGCTGCTTGAAGAAGTCCTCAAATGGAGGACAGACTGACATAGACCCTCAAGGTGGGAAGCTCGTACATGGGAAACTTATTGGCTGCATCTGCGGGTGAATTCAGGGGGGGGGCAAAGGCATATGGGATTGGGATCAGGCATCTGCTACACTTCCCTGGACTCTAGTGAAACCTTTATTTCAAGGTCACCAGTGACCTTGAAGGTCATAAATTCCATTAGCAAGTTCTTGGCTCATTGTCCATGTCCCCTGTAGCAGTTGGCTGTCCTATGATTCTGTACTGTCCTGGTTTCTTTCTCTCCCCAACTCCTCCAAATCTCTCCTGCCCCTTCTCTGTTTCTCTCTCTTTCCTTCTCCCAAATGTGGATATTTCCCCAAGATCTTTGTCTTCTTCCTGGCCCATACACAGGCTCACCGATGTCACGTGGCAGGCCATATTGGAAAGTGTGTCCTCCACTTCTCTCTCCAAGTCCTGGCCCTGTGTTTACAACCACCCCATTGAAATATTCATTTGAGAATCACTTCATCAACTCAAACTCAGCATTGCAAATCTAACTCAGCATCTTTTACCTCCTGTTCCGATGAGCTGCGTCCTTGCTTCTCAAGTTTGCCTCGGGGCTAGCCACAGTGGCATCATCGGAGAGCTTGTGGATACTGAATCTCAAGTCCTGCCACTGATTCAGACCAAATGAGTCAGGATGTGCATTTTTAACAAGCCCCGGGTGACTTGTGTGCCCATGAATGTTTGATGAACATTGGTCTAACCTATTGATTCTCTGGATTTCAATTAATGGCACTAGCATTTTACCNGGGATCACGCCCTGAGCCGAAGGCAGACGCTTAACCGCTGTGCCACCCAGGCGCCCCTAGTTACCCAGTCTTAAAACTGCAATTATTTGAATCCTAGGAATAAAGATCCAATAGACTTCTCAAAACCAGGGTTTCTATGGGACTGAGGTCTCCATTAAACAAGTGATCATAATAATGTAACTGATATTAATAGAGTTCAGTTGAATAAGTCTGTGACAATATTATTACACCTATAATTTCACTTCAATAAATATTTATGGAGCTCTTGCTCAACTGACTGGCTCCGTGGTAAACTGTGATGATGTAACATTGAACTGGGCTCAGTCCTTACTGAAGGCCTTCGTCCTTCAGAGGAAGGAGACAAAAATAGGAACCAAATGATAGGAGATGTCTTGGCAACCAAAAGAGGGATCCTTACACAACCTGGGGGTTAGAAAAGTCCTCTTGAAGAAGAGACATCCGGGGAGAAGGAACCTGATGGGTGAACAGACCGAGCCAGTGAAGGCAGGAAAATAAAGGGGGTCTGCAGAATAATGGCTTATCCACACATTGTCAAGGAAGGAGACTAGGGTCCATTTGGGGACTCTGCTCTATTTCTAGGTTTGGAAATTGCAGGATAATTACTTCACCCTTTCTGCCTCTTTTGCCTCAACTTAAAAATGGGAAGAACACATTCTACTTTCTCAGGGTCACTCTAAAAATTAAATAATAATAAGTAGATTCCAGAACCAATAACTACTTGGTCTTCATAAATTTGATTGAATATGAATTGTCAGCAACCAGAGCTTGGACTTTAATTACAGAAAAAAATAATCATGGTGTAGCATGTGGAATGGTGTGCCACTCCCCACCCCACAGATAGGTCCTCATCAAATTCTTGGAACCAGTGAATGTGACTTTGGGGAAAAAAGAAGGTCTTTGCAAGGTGTAAATAAGGATCTTGAGATGAGATCATCCTGGATTTTCTGGGTGGGCCCTAGATCTAACCACCAGTGTCCCTAGAAGACACAGAACAGGGGAGAAGGCCATGTGAAGATGGAATGATACAACCACAGCCAAGGAATATCTGTTGCCACCAGAAGATGAAAGAGGCAAGGAAAGATTCTTCCCTAGAGACTTTGGAGGATGGCCCCGCTGACACCTTGATTTTTGATCTCTGTGATAATTTGTCATAACAGTCACAGGCAACTAAAACTCATGGTTACCAATTTGTGAACATTCTCTACATGTCAGGTGTGAATTCCTCCTCATCGATCCTGTGAAGTGATGCCTTGATTCCTGTTTTCTGCATAAGGAGTACAAAGGCTCATGCAGGTGAAGCAAGTCTTGTTAGCTCATTCACTCACTAAATAGCGACTGATTTCTTCACTGACCGGGCGCTGTGCTGAGCTCTGGGGGCGGGGGGCGCAGGGTGCAGAGTGATGAGCAAAGTACCTGCCTTTACCGAGGTCACAGGGCTTATAAATACAGAGGAGAAATAATCATCTGTACTGACTTGAATGTGTCTCCCCCACTCCATCCCCTCCACAAAAAAATTCATGTTCACCTTGAACCTCAGAATGTGACCTTATTTGGAAATAGATTCTTTGCAGATACAGTCAAGTTATGATGAGGACATTCTGGATTAGGATGGGCCCTAATCCAATGACTGTTGTCCTTATGGGAGAAATGTGGACAGAGAGACACATGGAGACTGCCATGTAACAGTGGTCACAGAGATCAGAGTCTAGAAGCCAAGGAATGGCAAGGAATGCTGGCCGCCACCAGAAGCCAGAAAGAGGCAAGAATTCTCCCTAGAGCCTTTAGAGAGCATGGCCTTGCTGGCACCTTGATTTCAAATTCCTGCCCTCCAGAACTGTGAAACAGTAAATGTCTGTTGTTTGAAGCTACCCAGTTTGTAGTAATTTGCTACAGTAGCCCTAGGAAACTAATATGTCACTCAAGAAATATATATATATATAAAATTGCACACATGTACAACACAACATAGGGGGCTGTGGTAGCCAGTGGAGGGGGTGCAGAAGGCTTCACCCCAAAGGCGTGCTGGAGCTGACATCTGAAGGTGGGGTAGGAGTTGAGTGTGCAAAGAGAAGGAAGATCTGGGCTGGAGGGAACAGAATGTGCGCTGGTTCTGTGGCTTGAAGATGACCTAGGTAGGCACTGGAGGAATGGACAGAAGGAAGGTCAGAGCCCAGAGGGGCACACAGCCCGCAGTGGGACAGGTGGGGCCACTGCCCTCCTTGGCCCTCTGGCCATGGCTTCTCTTCCAGGGGCTGTTGGGTCAGTATGTCTGTCTAGGTACCCTCCCCTCCCCTCCCCTCTCCCCTTTCCCACCGGCAGCCCGTTGTGCTGGAGTTAGAGCACTGAGTTTGGAGATCTTTGTGTCCTTGAGCTCAGCATGGCAGGGGCGCCGAGGAAGCACAAAGGCACTTTGTGCGGTAGCACCCAACAGCTTCTGGGCCTGGGAGCCGGCTGTGTGGAGAATGGGCCGCAGACAAAGGCATCACTGCCTGAGTACCGGTAATTGGAGCATCCACGTGCAATGTAAGGGACAAAAGGGAGAGGAATGGCCACGTCTTAGGCTGCCCGTTGCTATGGTTTCAATGGGGCTGCCTGGGAGGCCCGTTACCAGGCAACAGGAGAGGGACCAAGACAAAGGGAGCCGGTGTGAGGGAGAGGTTTGGGGCAGGTGTGAGTGTGTGGGGTGAGGTGGGGAGGAGGCAGAGGGAGAGGATGCGGGAGAGATGGAGGCAAACACATAGGACAGAGGGAGACTGGAGAGAGGGGGAGCCAGACAGAGACAAGAGAGAGACGAAGTGAGGTGAGGAAGGGAGAAGCAGAGAGACAAGTGCAGAGAGAGAGACATTAAAACAGAGGTAGAGACAGAGGAAAAGAGAGATATTCATCCAGCCATGAGCACCTGCTATGTGCCAGGCCCTGTGCAAGACGGATACCATCCTACCCTTGATGCTCACAGATACAGAGGGAGAAATGGATGCTTTAGTGGAACCAGAGGGAGATGATTTCTTCCCCCTTGGAGTGGCTGGGGCTTACTCTCCAGCCTGGTGTCTCTTCGAAGCCGGTGACCTCTGGATAGGGCCTTTGCACGCCTCATTCCCAGGTGGCTTCATTCCCAGGAGGCTGTTTGTACCAAGTGACTCTTGTTCCAGTGACACTCAGGCTCTCCCTAGTAGCTCTCGCTTTGGTCGCCCATCATGATGCCCAAATCTCCTGCCATTAGGGTGACCCGGGACAGGTTACTTCATTTAATAATTATGTAGCTATGAAATACTTATACAGACCCTACTCATTTGATCCTGTGTGGTAGAAGAATCATCACTACTCCACTTTACAGGAGTGGAAAGTGAGGTTTGAAGGGATAAAATGCTTTGCTGGAGGTCTCGTGGTCGCTCAGTGGCCAAGCCACTAACATCATCTGATTCCCAGCCCCATGTTCTTTCTTCTGCTTACATCTCCATCTGGGTCAAGGCTTGTGTGTTTGCAAGGAACAGAAACCTACACAAATGAACTCTAGTAAGGGGAGTTGAATTGGAAGGACAGTAAAGATACTCCTGAGATCCAAAGTCAGGACTCAGAGCTGGCTCTTCAAGAGACTTCATCCAGGCGCTGAACCAAGAAGACCAGTCTTTCTCTCTCTCTCTCTTTCCAAAACCACCTAGGGACCCCTCTCTGCTTTTCTATGCACACTGGCTCAGTTTACAGGATTAAAAAATGTGAAAAACCACCCTCGATGAAATCCTTTCTTTGTCGATTCAAATTCTCAAGAGAGAACCTGGTTGGGTCACTTAAATCAAGCATACAGCCCAGACCTAGTCAAATGTGGGCAACGGGGAGGTTTCTAGCATAAAACATGACAGGGGGTATGGATAAGACAGGCACCCTGAATTATCTGCATAAACACACTCACTTCCATCATGGGAATACCAAGATTAGCCTTGTCTGCCTTGCAGGGCTGTTGTAGAAAGCTCATACTTACTGAAGAAGTTTGCAAACTATCCAGTGTTACAAAAGGGCCACCAGCTGTTATTTAAGTGGAAGGGGGTATCTTTGAGGCAAAACACCCACCCCTTACCTCCTTTGTCCAGATCACAGTCCTGAGCCAAGAGGCAGCATGCAGAAAATGGGTATTGATTAGGGAGTGCAGGAGGATAGGAAGAGTTCAGAAGATGGGAGAAGATGGGGGTGCCAAGATGTGTCCTATGGTGGAGTGAGGATGAGGAGGGAGATGCCATTCATTCATTAACTTATTTACTCATTTATTTAATAAGCCCTGTGGGCCTACAGTGTGCCAGGAGCTATGTCAGGTGATGGAGACACAGTGGTGAAAATGACATAGCCTCTGTTTTCCAGGGATGCACGGCGGGGTTGGGTGACGGGCACATAACCTACCAGTTAGTAAGTATCTTGAACTGTGCTGTAAGGAGAGGCAATGGGAAGGGGTGACTTAACTCAACCAGAAGCACCAAGGAAGGCCAGGTCCAGGCGAATCCAGAAGGGCATTTGAAGGATGAGTAGGATTTTGGAGAGGTGGACAGGGGTGGCATTAGTGTGGGTGGGGAGCAGAGGCATTCTGGAAGAGAAGCAGATGCATGACTGAACATGGAGAAGGGTAAGATGGGGGTACACGGAGGGTGGTAGGAGTGGTGGGAGCAATGGCCAATAAGACTGGAGATCATTAATGAGCTAAAATATTTGAACTCTATGCTAAGGACCCTGGGAAGCCATTGGAAGGTTTTAAGAGGGCTGCCACTTCAGATTTGTCTTCCAGAAAGATCTCTCTGGCTGTAGTGTGGAGTGGATTGAATGGGGAAGATAGAGGCAGGGAGGCCCCAAAGGAGGGTGTCTCCCATGAGAGTGGGGGGATTCTGGGCAGTGCCTCTCAAATTTTAATGTTGTGACATCCGTCCCAGGGAAGTTGGCTAAAAATACTGACCACGGGGCCCTGCCCACCAGAGATGGATTTAATCTGAGATGGGGCCCGAGAATCTGCATTTTTAAACAGTAACCTGGGTGATAGGTAAAAATGGTCCCCAGACCACTCTTTAAGACACTTTGGTCTCAGGGGCAGGAAGGTACAGACACAAATCAGGAAGTACCTTAGAAATGTCTTGACAGCTACCACTCTAAAACCAAAGACTATTTTATGGCTGTCATGGGTTTTCAGGAGAGTGAAAGGTTATAATTGGTTCATCCTTTTTATTTTATATGTATATCATGCCACACATTCAACTGCCAACGTCTATTGCTTGCAACCAGGGACCGTGGGATGAAACTTTGATCATTCTCATCCTCCCCATTTTTATCTGCCTTCCCATAGATAGCCTTGATGTGGTGGGGGTGGTGGAGGGAAATTTCCCTTATTGAATACCTTCTGCAGTTTTGCAAGGTCATGGAACTGGCTTGGCATTCCAGCTGCCCCTCTTATAAGCTGTGTGATTTTGGGTGAGAGACTTTACCTCTCTGAGCCTCAGTTTCTTCTGTGACAAAGAGGCTAATTAGATCTTCCTTCATAGGCATTGAAGTGAGGATTAAATTAAAGAACTGAATTAGTTGTTTCTACCATTATGAATTTATAGACCTTTAACATATTTGATGAACTTAGCTCCATTGCATCATTATTATTGATGCTCAAATTATCTCATCTTTGGGTAGTGGGAGACTATTCAGGTCTCTTGAGTCCTTTGGAAATGACCCTAATATATCAACAGCTTTTTTTACCCTTTGGTATGATAACACTTTGCGGCTCATCTTGTATATTTTCTGCCCAAGGCCAGGAAACAGCCATTTCTCCAAGGAGTTTAGATTTCTTTGAATAGGAAAATGATATTTAAGACCATAGTCTAGGTGCTAGAAGTGCTCATTGCTCCTGGGTTAGCAACTGTTTCTACGCATTTTCAAAGAGCAGTTAGGAAGTGCACGTTTTTTAGGAGAAACTATATCATGAGTTCATACGGCTACTTCTAATTCAAACTGAGGGTGCATTGCGTTTTGTTTTGATTTTATATTTGTATCTCTTTTAAACTGAAAACGTTGACTCCTCTTACAACGTGAAATAAGTTGCATATTTGCTTTATTTTATAATACAGATATATTGTTTCAGAACTCTAACAGCAGTGGTTGGCAGTTATTATGATTATCCAGAAATGTTTATTTTAAGAAGATTACTAGGGGCTCACTCTTTGCCAGGCACTTAATCTCAAAATGAACCATAGAAGGAGGTGGGATGATTATCCTCATTTTTCTCATGAGGAGTTTGAGGCTCAAGGGGTCACAGAGGCAGAACTCAGTAAGTGATGAAGGCAGTGCCTGAACCCTCAAGTCTCTGATTCCATCTTTCCATTGCTTTGGGTTTCATTTTTTTCCCTTGCCTTTTGGAATGAATAATGTGCCTGTTCTCCATTTGCATTGGCCACCTGGATATTTAATACTCCTAAAGATGACTTGACACTTGTTATTTGGCAATGCACAGATGAGAGTGAGAGAAAGAGAGAGAGAGAGAGGCAAGCAGTTTACTAGTCCAGTGTTATTACTAGAGTAGAAAGCTTCTTGAGAAATGTGTTGGTCCATACTTTCAAAGTGACAGATTATTGCTTTCAGTTTTATTAGCTGATGGGTTCTGTTTAAAAGTGTTGAGTATTTCTCTTCTGCTGCCAGACCATTTTAAGTGGGGCAAGCAAATGGGAGGGGTTGGGAGGGCCTTGAGAAAGATATTATCAGGCACAGGCTTGAACCCCCCCCAGGGAAGCTTTAAAGGGGTCACTGGCTCCCCACCTTTGGGTGTTGGCTCAAGCAGGTCTTCTGAAGTGGAGTATCTGCCTATGCAAGCAGGAGCCAACCTCAAGGACCAGTTTCTTTTGGAAGCTTTCCTGGATCATACTGGCCTGCAGTCCTGGTCCCTGCAAAATTTGTATCTATCTGGAAACTTCAGAATGTGACCTTATTTGGAAATAGGGTCTTTGCACATGTCATTAGTTCAATAAGAGCATACTGAATTAGGTGGGGCCCTAAATCCAGTGAGTGGTGTCCTTTCAAGAAGAGGAGAAGAGACACAGGGAAGGAGACCATGTGAAGACAGAAGAGAAGTTGGAGTGATGTGGCCATAAGCCAAGGGCAGCCAGGAAACCCCTGGGGCACCAGAAGCTGAAAGGGACAAGTGAAGAATCTCCCTTGGTAGCTTTGAGGGAGTGTGGCCCTCAATTTCAGATTTCCAGCCTTCAGAGCTGTGAGAGAATAAATTTCTGTTCTGAGCCACCAGTTGGTGGTAATCGGTTACAACAGTCCTACAGAACACATGCAGCACCGAGCTCCACACTGGGGAGGCAGGGACAGCTGGGCAGTCTAAGGAGGATCAGGAAGGATGGTAAGGGTTAACCTGGTGTCAGTGGAGGGTGGGAGGGGACAAAGGAGATTCTAGGTGGTGGGACAGCGGGCAAGTCTGAGAGAAGAGAAACAGCATACGGTTGACAGGGTGCTGCATGCTAGTGCAGCATTTCTTGAATGACGCGAAGACGACTGTGACATGAACTGGGAAGGTGGGAGGGGGCCAGGTCCCTCAGGGTCTTGTTGGCCACCTGAGAAATTTCAAGGCTGCTGTTTGAGGCCTTAACAGCAGAGAGACACAGCAGTAACAAATTGTCAGCCTGAAGAGGTCTGGAGGTTCTAGACGGTGAGCTTGCAAGATGGACTTCTCCCCAAATTGGAATCCAGTCCAGCACCTTCAGGAGACATGACATTTCCTCCCTGAGTGGGGCCCTGCCTCTGGGCCACCCCCAAGCCAACCTTGCATGGAGGTCAACGAGGTGTTAATGGAGCCAAAGTTGCCTCCAGCTCCTGGCCCAACTCGATCAGACTCTGCCTGGAAGTCCATCCGGTCTGCAGCACCCAACCTTTATTTTGTCATTTCAGAAGGTTCTGCTTTAATAAATCTTCCTAGCCAAGAAAGCCAAGGAGGGGCCTCCCCAGTGGAGGTCCCTACTGTTGCCTTGTCAGGAGACATGGAGGGAGGCATAGAGCTGCAGATAATTGCTAGTCTCCAAAGAGGCCAGGGGATCTTCCTGGTTCTGCTTTAATTTAATCCTCCAAGACCTGTAGGACACACATGGAATAGTCCTGAAATCCCTTCTTCTCTGGGGAGGAAGGATGGGGAGGACAGAGAGAGGGAGGGCTGGTCCAGCCCATTGGTCTGGCTTTCTGTCCATCATCTTTAGCTCCAACATTGCCCCTCCCTCAACCATCTTCCTTTTTCTCTCTAGCTCCTTAGTGGGTCCCCCACCCATCTCCCTCTCAATCCTATCCAGACACTGGTCCAAGGGAAAGGACCTGGAATTTTCATGGCAGGTGACAAAGATTCTCTCCTCAACCCGACTCTGTTCAAGCTCCTCTAAACTCTCTTCTCAGGTAGGCCCTGGCTTTTGGATTTCTGTGTTCTTTTCCATATTTAGCAAGAGCCCTGCTCTGTGGGTTTAGCCATCCTCGGTCTCAGATCAGATCACCCTGGCTTTTCTGATTGGGTGCCTCATCCTCCACCATCCCCCAGGTGGTGTCTCATCATCATGGCCCGCCTCCAGCAAGAATTCTAATCGGTAGGTTTAGCCAGAATCCCCCTCTTAGTACTTTTCCCTGCACTGAGCTGCTCCTTGGCTAGAAAGTCCCACTTTTTCTAGTATTGACCCCACTCTGTCTTCCCTACTGTAAAATCCCATTGCAGTGGTCCCTATACCTATGGCAATAGTCCCTCCCACTGCCGAATAAAGTCTGCCTTACCATTCCTTTTATTTTTTTAAGATTTTATTTATTTATTTGACAGAGACAGTGAGAGAGGGAACACAAGCAAGTGGCGTGTGAGAGGGAGAAGCAGGCTTCCCGCTGAGCAGGGAGCCCATGTGGGGCTCAATCCCAGGACCCTGGGATCAGGCCCTGGGCCAAAAGCAGACACTTAACGACTGCGCCACCCAGGCGCCCCTGCCTTACCATTCTTTAACACATATCAGGAATAATTTTTTCTTTAACACGGGTCGAGGATATTTGTTGAATAGATACTATATAGCTCAACAGAGCTTAGGCCAAGGAGGCTCTGGAGTTAGGACGGTTAGGTTCACATCCCAGCCTGCCACTTTCTAGCTGTGTGGCCTTGGGTGTGTGTCCAACCTCTCTGTGCCTCAGTTGTCTACTCTGTCAAGTGCTGACAAATACCTACTTCCTGCAGCTGTTGTGATAAGAGCATGCCTGTGAGGAGCTTAGAGCCTTGCATATCTTAAATGCCAAATACATGTTAATTAGCCTTAATGAGGGTGACTGCTTTTCTTTCTGAGAAAGAAGGTAGTTGAATGAACCAGCACTTAGAGATAAACAGACCTAGTCTTGAGTTCCCAGGTGGCTGCTTACTAGCTCAGTGACCCAAGGTTAGCTAATTTGACTCTTCAAGCCTCAGTTTCTTATCTTTAAAATGGAAACAACCATACCTGTCCAAGCCGTGCAGGTGAGGATGAGAGAGAATGTTTACAAGCGCCTCGCTACTTAGCAGGGGCTCAGTAACAGGTTGGCCCCACCACTTATTGTGACCCGGGCAAATGCTTTCTCTCCTGCCTTAGTACTATTGGACCCTAATAGTACCCATCTCATAAGCTTGCTGTGAGGATTAAAGGATTTATTTTAAGCAAAGCTCTCAGAATAATATCTGGCACTGTTAAATATTATAATTATTATTCCTATTCTTCTTCTTCCCTGTAGTCATAAACGTTAATGGCTACCATTATTAAGCCCTTACTAGGTGCCAGCATTGCGCACGACAGCCCTATGAAATGGGAACTCTTACCAGCTTCACTTCACAGAAGAACAAACTGAAGCCTAGAGAGGTAAGATTACTTGCCCAAGGCCACCCCACACCTGTAAATGGCAGACGTACTGTCAGTGTTGTCCCACGAAGAAATACGGTAGTCTGGATATGCGGGGACAGCCACCAGAACCCAACACGGACAGTCATCCTTATGGTTCCTTCCTCGCTTCCCAGGCCGCCCTCCCCCCGGGGTAGAACCAGGCTGTGGGTAAAGCCTGGTTGGGATGATGGATGAGCAGAGACAGCTCCTGCTGCAGTGCAAACACAGAGAAATATAGGTCAGTTCCGGCAGCCAGCCCCCCCCCCATGTGTTTTACCCCAAAGCCAATCTTGTCAACTTGATCTTCTGCCCTGAACTTCAGCTGTCCTCGGGATGTTCTTGTGTTTCATGAATTATGCAGACTTAACAAAATGTGTGCTTCACAGATTAAAGACTCTATTCTCCTGACTGGAAGGCCTTTCTTTCCTCCACCAGAGTTTTTTTTTTTTCTTCTTCTTGTTCTCACAGCCTGTTTTTTAGCTACCCCATAGAGCACCTTCTCTCTTCTTCCTCTTAACGGTTCAACTTGCATGCCCCTGCTTTGTGCTAGTCTCACTACAGATTCTTTGTTATGGGCTAAAAACACTTATGGGAATTCCAAGGGGTCCTGGGCGAGCTCCTGGGAATTGCCGTGGGCAAGTTTAGTGGATTAGAATTCAAATCAAAACCACATCGAGAAACCACCTTACACCAGTTAGAATGGCAAAAATTAACAAGGCAGGAAACAACAAATGTTGGTGAGGATGTGGAGAAAGAGGAACCCTCTTACACTGCTGGTGGGAATGCAGGCTGGTACAGCCACTTTGGAAAACAGTTTGGACGTTCCTCAAAAAGTTAAAAATAGAGCCACCCTATGACCCAGCAATCACACTCCTGGGTATTTACCCCAAAAATACAGATGTAGTGAAAAGAAGGGATACCCGCACCCCAATGTTCGTAGCAGCAATGTCCACAATAGCCAAACTAGAAGGAGCCAAGATGCCCTTCATCAGACGAGTGGATAAAGAAAATGTGGTCCATATATACGATGGAATATTACTCAGCCATCAGAAAGGATGAATGAATACCCAGCATTTGCGTGGACGCAGATAGAACTGGAGGGGATTATGCTAAGTGAAATAAGTCAAGCAGAGAAAAACAATTACCATATGGTTTCACTCATATGTGGAACATAAGGAATAGCACAGAAGACATTAGGGGAAGGAAGGGAAAACTGAAGGCAGGAAAATCAGAGGGGGGAGAAAAACCAAGACAGACTATGGACTCCGGGAAACAATCTGAGGGTTTCAGAGGGGAGGGGGGTGGTGGGATGTGGTAGCTGGGTGATGGTGTTAAGGAGGGCACGTGTTGTAATGAGCACTGGGTGTTATATGCAAATAATGAATCATTGAGCACCACATTAAAAAAAAAAAAGAACTCAGCATGACTGACTCAGATAATATGAGGCAATCTGTGTGTAGCGGTAAATTAGCTCTTCCGTTAAAAAAAAAAAAAGCCCTGATTTGTAGTATTTGCCAATTTCCATGGTGTAAATCCTCCCATCATGGTGGATTTCAGTGTGACCGGTGTAACTTCACTGGATGTGAATGTGGGAAGAGATGCCCAGAATCCGATCTCACGAGCTGGTACAAGTTGGCTCTGGTACACTGCTAGTTCAGTTCCCATGAGTGGTGGAGGCAGTTATTATTTGTAGTCTAGGTTTGGGCCCCTTTTGAGCTGTGTGAAGTTGAGCAATGCATTTAACTAACCTCTCAGAGTCCCAGTTTCCTCTGCTGTGAATGGGTATGCAAGAGGAATTCTTCGTGGAGTTGTGATCAGCGGTAAATGAGTTACAGTAGGTAAAGTGGTTAACACTTCATCAGACACACAGAGCTCAATGAGTGGTAGCTACACTACATCAGATTGGGAAGGGCCTGTGTCAGTCAAGATGGGCTAGTTGTTGCCATAGTAACAGATAACCCCAAGTATGCAGAGTCTTAGCATAGCCAGACTTCATTTCCCATTCACGTTAGCGTTAGCGTAACAAAGGCATATTGGCCTGGAGGTCTTTGCTTGTCCTAACTTTTCAGAAAAGCAAGTTAATGGAGGTCCATGTTGATACGTGTTCATGATCACCACAGCATGAAGAAGAGAAACGTGCTGAATTGCATGCTCTCTTTTAAACCTTTTGCCCAGAAGTGGCACACTATCACTTCCACTTGTATTTTAACTAAAGCAAGCAAATACCTAATCCAGGAGGGTGGAGAAAAATAATCCTACTATGGGCCTAGAAAGACCCAAAGTCCTTGGTAAGCAGCCTTAAAGATGATCATAATCTTCTTAGATATCATTTTCGCTAATGGCTCTGAACTTTTTTTCATTAAACAGCCATTGTTAAAACTGAGTGGAGAGTGTGGGGGACGTCCAGCCCTCACAGTATACCAGCTGGGGGAACTTGGGCAAGTTATTGAACCTCTTTGCCTTGAGTTTTCTTATCTGTCAAGTGGGGAAAATAGATCCTTCATCTCCCAGAGTTGTAGTGAGGGTTACCTGTGTTAATATCCATAGTCACCATAAGCGCTGTGTCGGGTGTAGACCGCCATTATTATTCACCCACAGCAATCCTATCAGGTTGGTACAATGACCATCTCTTTTTGCAGATGAGGACACCAAGGCTCCAGGGAGTGATTTCACTTGTCCAGGGTCACACGGTTGGGACTTAACAGCATCAGGATTGGAGTTCATACCTGTCTGACACCCAACACTCCACTTTTGAGGGTCCTAGCACTTTTCAGAAAGGGAGCCACCAGCCCCCCCCCACCTGTTGTATCTAGACCCAGAGGGATGTTGTTGGCTTGGTCTTGGAGTTCTTCTGCAGACCTGGACCATGGTGGCTGAACAAAGCAGAAAGTAAACACTCATTATAATGCGAACACACACACATGGGGTTCTTGCCTTGCTTGAAGTAAACATCTCAATTAACACAGAAGACCTTCTTCTTTCCATAGCTGCAGGTGAGTTCATCTTTTGGATCAATTAAATTGTTGACAGCATAGGAGGCTACATACAAATCAATAGCCAAGGTGCCTTTTGGTGCAGGTTTGCATGCGTTCCAATGGAGCTATGTGAGCCGGGGATGGGCTAGAGTCAGGCTCAAATATTTCAAAGCGATCCTTGGTGAGAAATACATTTTATATCACAACCAGTGCGTGGCACAGATGCACATACACACACATGTGCATGCACACATGCTCGCAAACACACAACTATTATACTGGGATATTTTCCATTCTATTCCAATCTGTTTAATTCCACTCCAGAAAAAAATGCTCGTTTCAACCTACTTAATTAATATATCACCATGAGTGGGATGCAGCCCCCATTTTGAAAAATGTTGGACTAGGCTGTGGTCACCCAACTCGTGTGTTGGGACACTTGGATGGTGCCCTTGATGTGTTGCCAGGGGGTTAAGAGCAGGTCTGCCCACAGGAGTGAGACAAACCCTAGCACTAAGTATTCTTAACATCTTACTGCAGTTCACAAGCCCCGCCTTCCTTGCTGAGGCTGTCCCACTATTGTCCTTCTCACTAACCTCACCACGGCTACGTTGCCCTCTTTGCTCTTTGTAATATGTCAAGCCTCAAGCGTACCTCCATCTTAAAGCCTTGACACTCAGCTGATCCTGCTGCTCTGAGCTTCTCCCTCCTGGGCCCAGCTTGTTTCAGCTCTGATTATCAGAAAAACTTTCCCTGGCCCACCCCCTTTAAATGGCAGCCTCCCCCCATTTTCTGCTTTGTTTTTTTTTATTTACACTTATCACTACTTAATATGGATGTATTTATTGTCAACTTCTCTCCACTCAAAAGTAAGTTGCATCAGGGCAGAAAATTTGTTTAGTTCATTGTATCTCAGCATTTAGAGAAGTGCCTGGTGCATAGTAAGTACCTCATAAGCTTTTTCCAGATGGCACGGTGCACAGCACAAAACACACTCTTCGGATATATTAATGCTTATTTTATCTTCTAGGTTCCTTTTTTTTGTATATCCCTCAAAAAATTTTAACAGCTGTATTGAAAAGTCACATAGCACACAACTCACCCATTTAAAGTGTATAATTAGTTTTTAGTATATTCAGGGATGTGTGCAAACATACTATAGTCAACGTTAGAACATTTTTATCGCCTTAAGAAATCTCATACTCTTTAGCTATCACCTCCCCAAGCTCCCACCTCCCCAGCTGTAAGCAACCACTACTCTGCTCTTTATCTCTATAGATTTGCCTATTCTGGTCATTTATATAAAGAGAATCATCTTTTCATGTGTCTGTTGGCCAACTGGATGTCTTCTTTGGAGAAATGTCTGTTCATGTCTTCTGCCCATTTTTTAATTGGATTATTTGTTTTTTGGGTGTTACGTTCTATAAGTTCTTTATATATTTTGGATACTAATCCTTTATCAGATGTCATTTGCAAATATCTTCTCCCATTCTGTCGGTTGCCTTTTAGTTGTATTGATTATTTCCTCCACTGTGCAGGAGTGAGGTAGTCTCAATAGTTTATTTTTGCTTTTATTTCTCTTGCATTTGAATTTGATGAGGTTCTATTTATATAGTTTTTCCTTTGTTGCTTGCACTTTTGGCATCATATCTAAAAGTCCATTGCCAAATTCAAGGTCGTAAAGACTTACCCCTGTGTTTTCTTCTAAAAGTTTTATAGTATTAGCTCTTAAATGTAGATCTTTAGTCCATTTTGCATGTATTTTTGTGTATGTTGTGAGGGAACTTATACTCATTCTTTTGTATGTGACTACCCAATTGTCCAAGCACTATTTGTTGAAAACACTATTTGTTGTTGTTTGCTCGCTTAACCAGTTGAGTGACTGGCTGGATTATTTCAGTGAAGTCTGTTCCCCTTCCTGTTGCTGTGAATGGTGTTGATTCTCAGAGAGGGCAGCCTGGGATAAGCCTAGAGTGACACTAGAATGACAGTGCTTTTGACAGAGCTCTCTTTGACGTTGCTTTCCCTGACCACACTAAATCTTAAATTCCATTCATTGTTCTATTTATCAATCTTCAACAATGCCCTGGGGCATAAATTGCTCCACAAACTGATACCATAAACCTGGACTTTTTTGAAGGGATGCTTCCTGAGGTCAGTGTTTGAGATGTATAATGACAAAATCCTCCCACTTGTCTTTTTCTTTTTTCTCTCTGGAAAACTAGTTGGCCCACAGGTTAGCCTGTATCTCCAATGAATCAATTAATAACCCAGTGAAGCCCAGTAGCCCTTCACCACCTGTACTGTTTTTTGAAAACACCCTTAGGCTTGAACTTCACACTCTGTTGTAAATGGACTTGATTGCTTTGGGAAGAGATTAAGAGCCCTTTTTCTCTGGTCTACTTCTCTCCCCCAGATAAGACCTCTGATCCAGAAAGTATGATACTGGGGGTAGACAGTGGGACACTTCTCTCTGAGTGACACCCCTGTTTCAGGAGAGGGGTCCTCTGGAGGTCCCAGGTCTCCTTGGCTTGCTTGTCCCACTGTGGCACCCCCTCCCCCCACACATGACCTGTGCTCAGGACCCCAGTATTCTCAGCAGTGCTATGCTCAATGTGGAGCCTCTGTCCCACCAGCAGGGCTGGGCAGAAGAGGGAATCCCCCACCTCTCAGTTGCACTTCACTAGAACCTAGCCTCAACAATAGGTAGCTGGGGGCCAGATGAGAAATGCTGATGTCCTGCTCCTTCCAGGAAGATAGCCCTCTGCTTGGGAGCTGGGACAAGAAGGAACCATGTGTTCTTGACTGTTCCAGTCTGGAGTGGAATTTTCATCTTACTGAGCTGAGTGAAGGGAGCAAGGGCATGAGTCTAAGTTCAAATACCCACTGTCTCACTTTTCTTACTTAGTGTTAGTAGAATTTCTTGAATAACTGTTTCTTTATTTGGTGTATGGACCATTTCCAGAGGCTTAAATTAAAAAAAAATTTTTTTTTCACAAATCTTTCGGGGAATGGGTCCACAGAGCTGCTCACACTGTCATGCTAGAATTGGAATCCTCTAGGTTAACCTTAAACCTTGCTTCATTCTGCCTAAAATTCTCTCCTTCCCCAGACAACTAGAAAACTCTCATCATTTTCCAAGTCTGTTTAATATGTCCTTTTCTCTCCCACCCTCCTCTTCTTTATCATTCTTCTCGTTGTGTTATTATTACAACTGTCTGCCGTATTGTATGTCTTATATTGCTTGTCTCATCTGTGACTTCTTCACTAGACTCTTCTCCTCAACGGCATATACTGTTCACCACTGCAGTCATTCCTAGCATGGGGGTTGGCATGTACTATGTACTCAACTAATGAATATTAAAAATTTTTTCATATGGTTTTTGTGTTGGCAACTCCCTTGGCATTTCTTTTGTATATATGCATGTGTATGTGTATCTGTGTGCTTGTGCATCTGCAGTCCATGAAAACAGAGTCATTAACAAAAACAGTTGTCATTTATATGTAGCAGGTGCTTTTCTAAGCATTCTTTACATGTATTCATTCATAATGTAATCCTCACTGTAACCCTATTATATATATCATTTATTATGCTTAACCCTATTATGCCTCATTTACACTGAGAAAATTGAGACATAGAGGTTTGAAGTCATTTGACCACGGTTACATACTAATAAGCTATAGGGCCAGTATTTGAGTCCAAGCAATCTGACCCCAAAACTGTTTTGATAAGTTGTCTAAAGTGTATACCAGGTGTATAATGAGTGCTCAGTGATGAGAAATTAGTTAGTGCAGGCATCAACAAATACAACTGATTGTTGCTTTCCTCCTTAAATGAAATCTGAGACAACACCTTAAAGTATCATCTGCCTGCTACCTGACTGATCACCTTCCTCCTAAGAAGACAGGCACCAGGCCAGTCCAGCCTCATCTTGCACCAGTAAACCCAAATGCAGGCCCTTCTAAGGCCAGTAATCACCCTAATGTTTAATGGCACTTTCACCCTTTTAATTTTTTTTTAAAGATTTTATTTATTCATTCATTTGACAGAGATAGAGACAGCCAGCGAGAGAGGGAACACAAGCAGGGGGAGTGGGAGAGGAAGAAGCAGGTTCATAGCGGAAGAGCCTGATGTGGGGCTCGATCCCATAACGCCGGGATCACGCCCTGAGCCAAAGGCAGACACTTAACCGCTGTGCCACCCAGGCACCCCATGCACCCTAAAGGTAGTTTCATTTTTACTGCTCTGCCATCTTTATGGAGAGCACTCACTGCCATGGCTTTGCATTCATTTCCTATTGACACATTTGCATATATATCGAATCCTCTCACAGGTGGGCTCCAGTGATGTCCCACTTCCTTTAATGAGGGTGATGGGTTCTTCTCATTTGGGAAACCACTGTTACCTTGTGAGCTGGTTTGGGCCCAGGGCACTTTCCTGACAAAGTCACAAGTGTTACTATTGTCAGTTCTCAGCTACCTGCAGGATGGTCCACTTCATGGATAATGGTTGGAATCACGATCAACAAACCATCCCAGTATTTTGGTATTTATTTTATATGTTGCTAAAGTACTGGTAGTTTATTTTTTTTAATGTGAGATAGAGTTGCCATGATCTTTATATATTTTTTTATTTTTTATTTATTTTTTTAAAGATTTTATTTTTATTTATTCGACAGAGATAGAGACAGCCAGTGAGAGAGGGAACACAAGCAGGGGGAGTGGGAGAGGAAGAAGCAGGCTCATAGCGGAGGAGCCTGATGTGGGGCTCGATCCCACAACGCTGGGATCACGCCCTGAGCCGAAGGCAGACGCTTAACCACTGTGCCACCCAGGCGCCCCTATATATTTTTTTAATTGAGGGATAACATAATTAGAATGTACGAGTCTTAAACATATAATCGCTCTCCAGTGAAGATATAGAAGATTCACAACATCCCGGAGGCCCCTTCATGCCTCTTTCCCAGTCAACACTCAAATCAGAAGTGATCACTTCTTTGGACTTCCATCACTACAGATTTATTTTACATGTTTTTGAACTTCATAGAAAACAGAATTGTACTGTATGTATTCTATTGTGTCTGTCTTCTCTTGGTCATTGTTATGTCAACGACAGTCATCATTTGGTTGAATGAAGCAGAACTTTGTCCCTTCTTACTACTGTACGGTGTTTCATTGTATGGATGTACACAGTTTATTTACCTGTTCACCACTAAGAGACACCTGGGCTGTTTCCAATTTTTGGTTTTTATAAATGAAACATGTGCAAGTCTTCGTGTGAACATACATTTTCACTTTTTTTTGGTAAATTGCTTAAAATTAATTTCCTTGGGTTATAGGATAGATGTTTAATTTTATAAAGCACTGCTAGCTGTTTCTTCAAAATGGTTGTATATTTTTATATCTCCATTTGGAACGTTTGAAACTTTTGGTTGTTTTACATCTTAGCCAACATTTTATTTGGGTTAGATTTTTAGAAACCATTTTGATGGACATACAGTGTTTTTTTTCAATCTGGTTTTAATTTGCATTTCCCTGATGACTAGTAGCATTGGATACAGTTTCATGTACTAATTGGTTATTTGTGTACCTTCCTTTGTGGAGGGTCTTTTCAAGATTTCTGGACATTTTTATTAGACTATTTTTCTTTTTATTATGGAGTTGTAGGAGTTTCTTTCATAATCTGGAAACAAGTACTTTATCAGATACATGTATTATGACTATTTTCTTCCAGTTTATGGCTTTCCTATTAATTTCCTTAATGGTGTCTTTTGAATGAACAGAAGTTTTAAATTTTTATGGCATCCAATTTATGAATTTTTAAAAATTTTATGGTTAGTGCTTTCTGTGTCCTAAGAAAGTTTACTTATTACAACATGTTCTCCCATGTTTCCTTCTAGAAGCTTTATAGTTTTAACTCTTATGTTTAGATCTATGAGTCATCTTGAATTAATTTTTGGTATGTATAATATAGGGATTGAGATTTATTTTTTTTGTATGAGTATCTAGTTATTCTAGCACCATTTGTCAAAAAGACTCCTTTTTCCATAGAAGTGCTTTGGTGTTTTTGTAGAGAACCAATTGAGTATAACATGTGCATCTATTTCTAGAATCTTTATTCCATCCCAGTGATACATATACCTCTTTTTATATCACTCTAGCCCACTATCTTGATTTCTGTTATTTTACAGTAACCAGGTAATATAAGTTCTTTAAGATTGTCTTGGCTTTCCTAGGTTGTCTTGTGTCCTCTCAAAATTCATATGTTGAAGTACTAACCTGCAGTACCTCAGAATGTGACTTTATGTGGAGATAGGGTCTTTATAGAGGTTTTCAAGTTAAAATGAATTGTGTAGGTTGGGTCCTAAACCACTATGACTGGCATCCTTTTAAAAAGTGGAAATTTGGACACAGACATACACATGGGGAGAACATGTGAATATAAATGCAGAGATCAGGGTGATGTTTTTACAAACCAAGGAACATCAAGGATTGCTAGCAAACTGTCAGAAGCTAGTGCAGACATGTGGAACAGATTTTCTCTCGCAGCTCTCATGAGGAACCAGTCCTAGCAACATCTCAGTCTTGGACTTCTAACTTCTAGAACTGTGAGACAATAAATTTTATTGTTTAAGCCACTCATTGTGATGTTTTTTATGGCAGCCCTAAGCAAACTATACATAGGTCTTTTGCTTTTTCCTGAAATTTTAGATTTAGTTCATTAACTTTTTCAGTCTGAGATTTTGATTGGAATTGCATTCAGTTTGGGGGAGAATGGGCATCTTCACAACATTGAGTCTTCTGATTCATGAACATGGTATATCATTCCATTCATTCAGGTCTTTAATTTCTTTTAGTATTCTTCGGTTTTCAGTATACAAATCTTGTACCTTTTCATTAAATTTATTTCTTATTATTGTATCTTTGCTGATGCTTTTGTAAGTTCTACTGTTTTTCTAACTTTTTTTTTAATGCTGCTAGTAGAAATGAAACTTATGGGGGACCTGGGTGGCTCAGTTGGTTGAGCATCTACCTTTGGCTCAGGTCTTGATCCCAGGTTCCTAGGATACAGCCCTGTTTTGGACTCCTTGCTCAGTGAGGAGCCTGCTTCTCCTTGTTCCTCTGCCTGATGCTCCCCCTGCTTATTCTCTCTCACTCTCTGTCAAATAAATAAATAAGACCTTAAAAAAAAAGAAATGAAGCTTATTTAAATTACATATTGACTTGCATTTCATGACTTTGCTAAATTCACTTATTCTAGTAGATTTGTGTGTGTGTGTGTGTGTGTGTGTGTGTGTGAATTCATTAGGATTTTCTACATACACAAGCATGTTGTCAGTCATGACTGTAATTTGTTCAAAGTAGTTTGCAATAGGGTATAGCAGTGACTTTTTCTATGACCTTGGTCAGGCATCTAATCTCTCTGAACTTTTAGTGGTTCTCGTTATAGAGAGAGATTGTTATATAGACTTGTCTTTGAGATTCCTTTCAGATCTAAGATGATAAGGGACCTGGCTCTGTCATTTGCATATTTTTTTACCCTGGGCAAAATACTACATCTCTATAAGTCTCAGTTTGTTCATTTGTAAAATGGCATAATAATAAGAAGAAAATATGTCATGCCATAAAGTAGTTATGAGGAATCAATGAAATAAAGCATGTGAAGTGTCTATCAGGCACTTAGAAGACTGCAGGCACTCAGTAACTGTTAAATGTCATGGTATAATAAAATATATATTTGGTCTTTGTCACTGGGTCCTGGTACAGAGCTTCTAAAACCCTTGGGATTTCTAAAACACCTGATAGGAGTGCCTTTTGTTATTCATAACTTTCTTCCCCTTTCTGGACACTTGAGTTTATGATGATGAGGTGACTCAGCGGGGAGCTCCTAGATAGCCTCAGGATGGAACTGGTCACTTTTCAGCTTCCCCTCTCTCTGGGAAGGGGAGGAGGGCTGGAGAGTAGGTTACAAATGCTCTTGAACAAGATTTGGAGAGTTTCCAAGTTGGTGAACACATCTACATGCTGGGAAGTTGGGACATCCCCACCCCATGAACACAGAGGCTCCTGTGCTCCTTCTGAACCTTGCCCTAAGTACCTCTTCATCTGGATGTTTATTTGTATCTTTATAATAGACTGTGGTCATAAGTATAGGACTCTCCTGAGTTCTGTGAGCCATTCTAGGAAATTATCAAACCCAAAGAGAGAGTCATGGGAGCCCTTAAATTTGTAGCTGGCTGGACATAAGTGTGGGTAGCATTTGTGGCTGGTGTCTAAAGTGGGTGCAGTTTTGTGGGATGAGTCCTTACTTGTGGGATCTGCGTTAACTCTGGGTAGTGTCGGAGTTGAATGACACCAGGTGGTGTCAGAGAATTGGAGAATTGGTTGTTGATGTTGGAAAAAGATACCACACCACTAATAATGGTGATGCTGTTAATAATGATAATAATTATAGCACTGTAGTGCTTCCCAGATCGCAAAGGACTTTTAGATTTTATATCTCATTTGGTTACCAAAAGGGCCCATTGGCTAGGTAGAGCTGAGATTATTAACCTCACTATATTTATGAGTAATGAGAAGCTTAGAGAAGTTAAGTGACATGTCTAGAGCCACTCAGCATGTGGGAGACAGAGATGTGACCTGGTTTTCTGACCTTGAATCTTGTATTTCCACAAATAAGGACAGATTGGGCAAGGGACGTTTTGTAGAAACTAGTCCCAGCACCTAGGGACACCATTACCAAGCGTATTCTGAGGGGTGTGTGTGTGTGTGTGGCTTCCCTAAAGTCCCCAGATTAAGACAATATTCTTAAACTGAAGTGTGCCCCAGAATCCCCAGAGAAGCATGTAAAAATACAGTTTTGGGGCCCCACACTCATAGGTCTGATTCGTAGCTCTGGAAGGGCCCAACAGATAAGGATTTTTAGCCGTAGCCCAAGTAACCCTGCTATAGTTCTTCTATCAACCAAAGCCCTTGTTTGAAGCAGTGGTTCTCAAGCCAGGCTCTGCCTGAGAGTCACCTGGGAAGTTATTAAAACTTATGGTGCCCAGGCCCTCCCTGGGGCTACAGAGTCAGAATCTCTGGCAAGTGCAAAGAGCTGTTCCAGACAGACTGACCCATAGGGTTACCTGCTCATTCCAGTCCTCTGCATCCTTCCCTGTCCTTCTCTTTCCACTTTGTGTACCTCTTGTTTGGTGTCTCTGTGATTTCTTTGGTTTCAATCTTCTGTGTTTCTCTGCATCTCTGGCTTTCTGTGTTTGTTCTTCTTTAGTCCGTCTGTGTCTCAGAGACACTCTCTCTCTCTCTTTCTCTCGTCTCTATTTTGTGTCGTCTCTTTGGATGAATGTCTCCGAGACTCTGCCTCCTTGTGCCTCTCTTTCATCTCTCCCTTTTCTTGGATCTGTTGCTGTGTGTGTCTCTGTGCGTTTCTGCCTCTGATTGTTTTCTGTCCTGGCTCTTGCTCTGATTGTGGGTCTTTTGTTTTTCTGGTCCTGCCCACTGTGCACCTCTGTGTGCATCCGAGCCTCCGTGTGTGTGTATATACTTCCATTACTTGCTCTCCATCTACAGTCCTTTTCTTCTTCTTTCTCCCTCCCACCTCCCAGCCTCTGCGCTCCACAGCTTTATGTGAAATCCAGAGAGACTCTTCTATGGAGAAGTCTGAAATACCCTGGGCCAGGCCCCAGGCCCTGCAAACCTCAGAATGTTCACTCTAATCAGGAGCCCCATCTGGACCTGTCCCACTAACCTACAGGGCTTATCTGGGTCCCTCAGCCTCCTGTGCTGCCAGAGATAAGGTGCCCTTTGTGGCAATTGCCTTGGACATGACCCTGAAAAAGACTAGATAAGTAGCATGGCCTTTGGGACCCTGGAGTGCCCTCCACCTCCCCCCAGGCTGAAAACTGACCTTCCTATCACTGACCCTAAGTATGCCAGAATACTCTCAGGGCCTTTATGGCTGATCCAGACAATGCTTAGGAGATCAGACTAACTTTTTCTTTGAAGTAATATTGTTAATTCATCATTAATTAAATAATTTATTTACCTAGTATTTATTAAACCCTGTGTACCAGATTCTGTGCCGAGAGTATAGCAGTGAAGATAGCAGGTGTAATATTGTAAATCTGAGCTCTCATAATAACTATTGTAACATGGATTGAGGACCTATTGTGTTCCAGGAAATTAATTTATAGAAGGAACTTTATACCTGAATTTCTTGCAGGGAGAGAACTGCCCCTTTAATGCAAAATACTTTAATTAT
>NC_048229.1:14466819-14520519 GCF_002007445.2 Ailuropoda melanoleuca
TTTTTTTTCACAAATCTTTCGGGGAATGGGTCCACAGAGCTGCTCACACTGTCATGCTAGAATTGGAATCCTCTAGGTTAACCTTAAACCTTGCTTCATTCTGCCTAAAATTCTCTCCTTCCCCAGACAACTAGAAAACTCTCATCATTTTCCAAGTCTGTTTAATATGTCCTTTTCTCTCCCACCCTCCTCTTCTTTATCATTCTTCTCGTTGTGTTATTATTACAACTGTCTGCCGTATTGTATGTCTTATATTGCTTGTCTCATCTGTGACTTCTTCACTAGACTCTTCTCCTCAACGGCATATACTGTTCACCACTGCAGTCATTCCTAGCATGGGGGTTGGCATGTACTATGTACTCAACTAATGAATATTAAAAATTTTTTCATATGGTTTTTGTGTTGGCAACTCCCTTGGCATTTCTTTTGTATATATGCATGTGTATGTGTATCTGTGTGCTTGTGCATCTGCAGTCCATGAAAACAGAGTCATTAACAAAAACAGTTGTCATTTATATGTAGCAGGTGCTTTTCTAAGCATTCTTTACATGTATTCATTCATAATGTAATCCTCACTGTAACCCTATTATATATATCATTTATTATGCTTAACCCTATTATGCCTCATTTACACTGAGAAAATTGAGACATAGAGGTTTGAAGTCATTTGACCACGGTTACATACTAATAAGCTATAGGGCCAGTATTTGAGTCCAAGCAATCTGACCCCAAAACTGTTTTGATAAGTTGTCTAAAGTGTATACCAGGTGTATAATGAGTGCTCAGTGATGAGAAATTAGTTAGTGCAGGCATCAACAAATACAACTGATTGTTGCTTTCCTCCTTAAATGAAATCTGAGACAACACCTTAAAGTATCATCTGCCTGCTACCTGACTGATCACCTTCCTCCTAAGAAGACAGGCACCAGGCCAGTCCAGCCTCATCTTGCACCAGTAAACCCAAATGCAGGCCCTTCTAAGGCCAGTAATCACCCTAATGTTTAATGGCACTTTCACCCTTTTAATTTTTTTTTAAAGATTTTATTTATTCATTCATTTGACAGAGATAGAGACAGCCAGCGAGAGAGGGAACACAAGCAGGGGGAGTGGGAGAGGAAGAAGCAGGTTCATAGCGGAAGAGCCTGATGTGGGGCTCGATCCCATAACGCCGGGATCACGCCCTGAGCCAAAGGCAGACACTTAACCGCTGTGCCACCCAGGCACCCCATGCACCCTAAAGGTAGTTTCATTTTTACTGCTCTGCCATCTTTATGGAGAGCACTCACTGCCATGGCTTTGCATTCATTTCCTATTGACACATTTGCATATATATCGAATCCTCTCACAGGTGGGCTCCAGTGATGTCCCACTTCCTTTAATGAGGGTGATGGGTTCTTCTCATTTGGGAAACCACTGTTACCTTGTGAGCTGGTTTGGGCCCAGGGCACTTTCCTGACAAAGTCACAAGTGTTACTATTGTCAGTTCTCAGCTACCTGCAGGATGGTCCACTTCATGGATAATGGTTGGAATCACGATCAACAAACCATCCCAGTATTTTGGTATTTATTTTATATGTTGCTAAAGTACTGGTAGTTTATTTTTTTTAATGTGAGATAGAGTTGCCATGATCTTTATATATTTTTTTATTTTTTATTTATTTTTTTAAAGATTTTATTTTTATTTATTCGACAGAGATAGAGACAGCCAGTGAGAGAGGGAACACAAGCAGGGGGAGTGGGAGAGGAAGAAGCAGGCTCATAGCGGAGGAGCCTGATGTGGGGCTCGATCCCACAACGCTGGGATCACGCCCTGAGCCGAAGGCAGACGCTTAACCACTGTGCCACCCAGGCGCCCCTATATATTTTTTTAATTGAGGGATAACATAATTAGAATGTACGAGTCTTAAACATATAATCGCTCTCCAGTGAAGATATAGAAGATTCACAACATCCCGGAGGCCCCTTCATGCCTCTTTCCCAGTCAACACTCAAATCAGAAGTGATCACTTCTTTGGACTTCCATCACTACAGATTTATTTTACATGTTTTTGAACTTCATAGAAAACAGAATTGTACTGTATGTATTCTATTGTGTCTGTCTTCTCTTGGTCATTGTTATGTCAACGACAGTCATCATTTGGTTGAATGAAGCAGAACTTTGTCCCTTCTTACTACTGTACGGTGTTTCATTGTATGGATGTACACAGTTTATTTACCTGTTCACCACTAAGAGACACCTGGGCTGTTTCCAATTTTTGGTTTTTATAAATGAAACATGTGCAAGTCTTCGTGTGAACATACATTTTCACTTTTTTTTGGTAAATTGCTTAAAATTAATTTCCTTGGGTTATAGGATAGATGTTTAATTTTATAAAGCACTGCTAGCTGTTTCTTCAAAATGGTTGTATATTTTTATATCTCCATTTGGAACGTTTGAAACTTTTGGTTGTTTTACATCTTAGCCAACATTTTATTTGGGTTAGATTTTTAGAAACCATTTTGATGGACATACAGTGTTTTTTTTCAATCTGGTTTTAATTTGCATTTCCCTGATGACTAGTAGCATTGGATACAGTTTCATGTACTAATTGGTTATTTGTGTACCTTCCTTTGTGGAGGGTCTTTTCAAGATTTCTGGACATTTTTATTAGACTATTTTTCTTTTTATTATGGAGTTGTAGGAGTTTCTTTCATAATCTGGAAACAAGTACTTTATCAGATACATGTATTATGACTATTTTCTTCCAGTTTATGGCTTTCCTATTAATTTCCTTAATGGTGTCTTTTGAATGAACAGAAGTTTTAAATTTTTATGGCATCCAATTTATGAATTTTAAAAAATTTTATGGTTAGTGCTTTCTGTGTCCTAAGAAAGTTTACTTATTACAACATGTTCTCCCATGTTTCCTTCTAGAAGCTTTATAGTTTTAACTCTTATGTTTAGATCTATGAGTCATCTTGAATTAATTTTTGGTATGTATAATATAGGGATTGAGATTTATTTTTTTTGTATGAGTATCTAGTTATTCTAGCACCATTTGTCAAAAAGACTCCTTTTTCCATAGAAGTGCTTTGGTGTTTTTGTAGAGAACCAATTGAGTATAACATGTGCATCTATTTCTAGAATCTTTATTCCATCCCAGTGATACATATACCTCTTTTTATATCACTCTAGCCCACTATCTTGATTTCTGTTATTTTACAGTAACCAGGTAATATAAGTTCTTTAAGATTGTCTTGGCTTTCCTAGGTTGTCTTGTGTCCTCTCAAAATTCATATGTTGAAGTACTAACCTGCAGTACCTCAGAATGTGACTTTATGTGGAGATAGGGTCTTTATAGAGGTTTTCAAGTTAAAATGAATTGTGTAGGTTGGGTCCTAAACCACTATGACTGGCATCCTTTTAAAAAGTGGAAATTTGGACACAGACATACACATGGGGAGAACATGTGAATATAAATGCAGAGATCAGGGTGATGTTTTTACAAACCAAGGAACATCAAGGATTGCTAGCAAACTGTCAGAAGCTAGTGCAGACATGTGGAACAGATTTTCTCTCGCAGCTCTCATGAGGAACCAGTCCTAGCAACATCTCAGTCTTGGACTTCTAACTTCTAGAACTGTGAGACAATAAATTTTATTGTTTAAGCCACTCATTGTGATGTTTTTTATGGCAGCCCTAAGCAAACTATACATAGGTCTTTTGCTTTTTCCTGAAATTTTAGATTTAGTTCATTAACTTTTTCAGTCTGAGATTTTGATTGGAATTGCATTCAGTTTGGGGGAGAATGGGCATCTTCACAACATTGAGTCTTCTGATTCATGAACATGGTATATCATTCCATTCATTCAGGTCTTTAATTTCTTTTAGTATTCTTCGGTTTTCAGTATACAAATCTTGTACCTTTTCATTAAATTTATTTCTTATTATTGTATCTTTGCTGATGCTTTTGTAAGTTCTACTGTTTTTCTAACTTTTTTTTTAATGCTGCTAGTAGAAATGAAACTTATGGGGGACCTGGGTGGCTCAGTTGGTTGAGCATCTACCTTTGGCTCAGGTCTTGATCCCAGGTTCCTAGGATACAGCCCTGTTTTGGACTCCTTGCTCAGTGAGGAGCCTGCTTCTCCTTGTTCCTCTGCCTGATGCTCCCCCTGCTTATTCTCTCTCACTCTCTGTCAAATAAATAAATAAGACCTTAAAAAAAAAGAAATGAAGCTTATTTAAATTACATATTGACTTGCATTTCATGACTTTGCTAAATTCACTTATTCTAGTAGATTTGTGTGTGTGTGTGTGTGTGTGTGTGTGTGTGTGTGTGTGTGAATTCATTAGGATTTTCTACATACACAAGCATGTTGTCAGTCATGACTGTAATTTGTTCAAAGTAGTTTGCAATAGGGTATAGCAGTGACTTTTTCTATGACCTTGGTCAGGCATCTAATCTCTCTGAACTTTTAGTGGTTCTCGTTATAGAGAGAGATTGTTATATAGACTTGTCTTTGAGATTCCTTTCAGATCTAAGATGATAAGGGACCTGGCTCTGTCATTTGCATATTTTTTTACCCTGGGCAAAATACTACATCTCTATAAGTCTCAGTTTGTTCATTTGTAAAATGGCATAATAATAAGAAGAAAATATGTCATGCCATAAAGTAGTTATGAGGAATCAATGAAATAAAGCATGTGAAGTGTCTATCAGGCACTTAGAAGACTGCAGGCACTCAGTAACTGTTAAATGTCATGGTATAATAAAATATATATTTGGTCTTTGTCACTGGGTCCTGGTACAGAGCTTCTAAAACCCTTGGGATTTCTAAAACACCTGATAGGAGTGCCTTTTGTTATTCATAACTTTCTTCCCCTTTCTGGACACTTGAGTTTATGATGATGAGGTGACTCAGCGGGGAGCTCCTAGATAGCCTCAGGATGGAACTGGTCACTTTTCAGCTTCCCCTCTCTCTGGGAAGGGGAGGAGGGCTGGAGAGTAGGTTACAAATGCTCTTGAACAAGATTTGGAGAGTTTCCAAGTTGGTGAACACATCTACATGCTGGGAAGTTGGGACATCCCCACCCCATGAACACAGAGGCTCCTGTGCTCCTTCTGAACCTTGCCCTAAGTACCTCTTCATCTGGATGTTTATTTGTATCTTTATAATAGACTGTGGTCATAAGTATAGGACTCTCCTGAGTTCTGTGAGCCATTCTAGGAAATTATCAAACCCAAAGAGAGAGTCATGGGAGCCCTTAAATTTGTAGCTGGCTGGACATAAGTGTGGGTAGCATTTGTGGCTGGTGTCTAAAGTGGGTGCAGTTTTGTGGGATGAGTCCTTACTTGTGGGATCTGCGTTAACTCTGGGTAGTGTCGGAGTTGAATGACACCAGGTGGTGTCAGAGAATTGGAGAATTGGTTGTTGATGTTGGAAAAAGATACCACACCACTAATAATGGTGATGCTGTTAATAATGATAATAATTATAGCACTGTAGTGCTTCCCAGATCGCAAAGGACTTTTAGATTTTATATCTCATTTGGTTACCAAAAGGGCCCATTGGCTAGGTAGAGCTGAGATTATTAACCTCACTATATTTATGAGTAATGAGAAGCTTAGAGAAGTTAAGTGACATGTCTAGAGCCACTCAGCATGTGGGAGACAGAGATGTGACCTGGTTTTCTGACCTTGAATCTTGTATTTCCACAAATAAGGACAGATTGGGCAAGGGACGTTTTGTAGAAACTAGTCCCAGCACCTAGGGACACCATTACCAAGCGTATTCTGAGGGGTGTGTGTGTGTGTGTGGCTTCCCTAAAGTCCCCAGATTAAGACAATATTCTTAAACTGAAGTGTGCCCCAGAATCCCCAGAGAAGCATGTAAAAATACAGTTTTGGGGCCCCACACTCATAGGTCTGATTCGTAGCTCTGGAAGGGCCCAACAGATAAGGATTTTTAGCAGTAGCCCAAGTAACCCTGCTATAGTTCTTCTATCAACCAAAGCCCTTGTTTGAAGCAGTGGTTCTCAAGCCAGGCTCTGCCTGAGAGTCACCTGGGAAGTTATTAAAACTTATGGTGCCCAGGCCCTCCCTGGGGCTACAGAGTCAGAATCTCTGGCAAGTGCAAAGAGCTGTTCCAGACAGACTGACCCATAGGGTTACCTGCTCATTCCAGTCCTCTGCTTCCTTCCCCTTCCTTCTCTTTCCACTTTGTGTACCTCTTGTTTGGTGTCTCTGTGATTTCTTTGGTTTCAATCTTCTGTGTTTCTCTGCATCTCTGGCTTTCTGTGTTTGTTCTTCTTTAGTCCGTCTGTGTCTCAGAGACACTCTCTCTCTCTCTTTCTCTCGTCTCTATTTTGTGTCGTCTCTTTGGATGAATGTCTCCGAGACTCTGCCTCCTTGTGCCTCTCTTTCATCTCTCCCTTTTCTTGGATCTGTTGCTGTGTGTGTCTCTGTGCGTTTCTGCCTCTGATTGTTTTCTGTCCTGGCTCTTGCTCTGATTGTGGGTCTTTTGTTTTTCTGGTCCTGCCCACTGTGCACCTCTGTGTGCATCCGAGCCTCCGTGTGTGTGTATATACTTCCATTACTTGCTCTCCATCTACAGTCCTTTTCTTCTTCTTTCTCCCTCCCACCTCCCAGCCTCTGCGCTCCACAGCTTTATGTGAAATCCAGAGAGACTCTTCTATGGAGAAGTCTGAAATACCCTGGGCCAGGCCCCAGGCCCTGCAAACCTCAGAATGTTCACTCTAATCAGGAGCCCCATCTGGACCTGTCCCACTAACCTACAGGGCTTATCTGGGTCCCTCAGCCTCCTGTGCTGCCAGAGATAAGGTGCCCTTTGTGGCAATTGCCTTGGACATGACCCTGAAAAAGACTAGATAAGTAGCATGGCCTTTGGGACCCTGGAGTGCCCTCCACCTCCCCCCAGGCTGAAAACTGACCTTCCTATCACTGACCCTAAGTATGCCAGAATACTCTCAGGGCCTTTATGGCTGATCCAGACAATGCTTAGGAGATCAGACTAACTTTTTCTTTGAAGTAATATTGTTAATTCATCATTAATTAAATAATTTATTTACCTAGTATTTATTAAACCCTGTGTACCAGATTCTGTGCCGAGAGTATAGCAGTGAAGATAGCAGGTGTAATATTGTAAATCTGAGCTCTCATAATAACTATTGTAACATGGATTGAGGACCTATTGTGTTCCAGGAAATTAATTTATATAAGGAACTTTATACCTGAATTTCTTGCAGGGAGAGAACTGCCCCTTTAATGCAAAATACTTTAATTATCTGCTCATAATCTTTATTGCTATTAATTAATTGTAGCTATTAATACACTGGACATTTAAGTCTTTTGTATTCAGTGGTCATANCATTTAAGTCTTCTGTATTCAGTGGTCATATTTAAAATGTTTAACAAATGACCAGTTGGCCATTGAAAACATTTGCCCCACTCTTCACTTCTATTGCAATTAATTGCATAAACATCAAATCTTCTGTCATTCATTCATTCATTTTTTTGTGAAATCATTCATTCTTTCTTTCAGCATATTGTGAAGGGCTCACCGGATATCATGTACTGTGTTAAGAACTGGGGATGCAACAAATAAAAGGACATCATAAGGAACTCAGAGGAGGGGGATAGATAAAGACATTGACCAAGTTCATGGAACATGACCAAGGAAAAGTTAGGAGTGTATACCTGGAAGTCTAATCTAGTCAGAGCAATCAGGGAGGGCTTTGTGGAGGAAGAGACTTAATTTAACACTAAGACTTAAACAGTAAGCAGAGGTTAGCCAGATGAGGTCTCTTTCTTGCCAATTTTTCATGTTCTGTAGGACAAAACATGGTGCCCTGAGGGACGCCTCAGTGGCTCAGTCGTTAAGCGTCTGCCTTTGGTTCAGGGCGTGATCCCGGGGTCCTGAGATCGAGCCCCAAGTCAGGCTCCTTGCTCCACTGGGAGCCTGCTTCTTCCTCTCCCACTCCCCCTGCTTGTGTTCCCTCTCTCACTGGCTGCCTCCCTCTCTGTCAAATAAATAAATAAAATCTTAAAAAAACAAAACAAAACAAAACATGGTGCCCTGAGCATAGCAGGGCTCCTCCAAATCGTTAGGTAAATAAAACACGATGACTTTGAAAGCAGTTTTCTGGCTGGGTGGTAAGTGGCTAAGGAAGCCGCAATGAAGATACATTGTCTTTTCCAGAAACACTTCCTGTTAGCACATCTTTTGTCATTGCGTGCATTGAGCACCTGGCCAAGAATCAAAGGCAGCTTTCTCCAAAATTCATGGTGACATCAGAGCTTTCAACAAACTCCCTGATCACTCTCCCAGACCAAAAGACAAANGAAGACAAATTAAAGCCCGGGAAAGTAGGTCTAGGAGACAAAACTTGAGAGAGAACAGTATTAGGTCCTAGTTCTCAAACTTGTACCTGTAGGGGCCATGTTTCTAGAGCTGTGGTCTGTGTTTCTAGAGCTTCTTCTGCTCTTTTAGAAGAAACCAGAAATCTGAATTTTCATGTAAAACCTTCTGATTTTTATGTTGGAATCTAACTTAAAACTTAAAAAAAAAAGTTATTACATACAGCAAACCAAACATCAGTGTGCTGCTGTCTTAGTCTGTTCCAGCTGCCATAACAAAAATACCATAGACGGTTAAGATGAAACAACATTTATTTGTCATGGTCCTGGAGGCTGGGAAGTCCAAGATCAAGGTGCTGGCAAATTTGGTGTCTGGTGAGTCCAGCTTCTTGGTTCATAGATGGTTGACTTCTCCCCATGTTGTCACGTGGGGGAAGGGCTGAGGGAACTCTTTGGGGTCCCTTTTATAAGGGCAGTAATCCTCTTCTTGGGGGCTCCACCCTCAGGAGCTAATCACCTCCCAAAGGCCTCACCTCCTAATACCATTACATTGGGGGTTAGGATTTCAAAGCATATGAATTTTGGGGTGACAAACATTTAGCTCCTAACCGCTGCCATTCCTGATTTAGAAGCTGTTTCCTCAAAATGAGAAGGAATGAGAGGGCCTTCCGTTTACCATGCAGCAGTGTCGCTGAGAACATTGTACTGCATGTTCTGCGGATCTGCGTTGTGAGTATTCATTGCATGAATATCTCCATTATCCTATTTAATCTTTGTAACAACCTCGTGGGGCTAGTATTATCATCTCTTTTGAGCAAGATTGCCAAATTAAGTCTGCGGGGACCCAATATTAACCATAAGGAAGCTTAATATTCAAACAGAACTGAACTAAGAAGAGGAGAAAGTGGTTGAATCAGAGACCTGATTTTGTAAGATATTCCCTCCCCCAGGTGCTAAGGGCCTTGAATAGCCAGATGTTTGTCTAAAAACTGTCATTTGTTGGTTGGATGTCTTCACTAATTGCTCTAAATACTGCTGCTCTTTTCTGCAACTTTCTTGCTTAAGAGAGTTTTAACTTGTTGGTATGGGAACCTGCTCCCTGTTATGTAAAATGTATGTAACCCACAAAGTGATTTACCATTAATTAATGTCATGTCTGTGGTATTCAAGATCCACTCAGCTAAGCAACACTGTTAGACTTCCAGTTTCTGATTTTCCCCTGCCTCTAAAATAGTTCAGTCCTTTTATTTGCCTATTGGAGTTGCATCTTAGGAAAGACATTCAGAAAACACTTCCTTTTGCGTCAACTTCTAGAATTTTTGCCATTGATGTGAGCATCCTGTAACCCTAGAGTATTAGGGCCCCTGTACCAGGGAGGATTTCACTAGGGGAACTCTCAAGGCCCCTCTGAGTATCTCCAAGTGGGATTTAGTGAGGTCGTGGGTCTTCAAACCAACCCTGTGAAGAGATTGTCTGTTCTAAAATGTGAATCCAATAACAATCAAATAAAGGAGCCTATCTCTCTCAGAGTCTTTGGGAGGTCAGACACTGAATGGAGTAGCCATGTTGCTTAGCAGAGTGACTCTTAAATTCTGGCATGCATGAAGCCATCAAGTTGCTTTTTTGTAGATTCTTGACCCCCAGCCTGCATTCTGATTCACTGGGAGTATCTGTCATGGCAAAAGTCTAAGGTATTGTAGCAAGAGGCCAAATAATAGCAAGGCTTAGAGAACACAGAACTTACTTCTCCCACACACATTACAATCCAAGGTGAATGTTTCTTATTGGTGCATATACCTATTTCAGGAGATGTGGCAGCAAATGAGGTTGATGACCCCTCCTCTTGAATCTGCACAGTCTCAGTGACTGTTTTGACCAACAGAATGTTGTGGAAGTGACACTGTGCTAGTTTCGGGGCACAGCCCCTTAGAGACTATAGGCTTCCACTTTTTACTCTTGGAACCCAACTACCATGCTGTGTGGGAGCCCAGAAGCCTGGGAAGCAGCACTTGTGGAGAAGAGCTAGGGTTCCTGGTAGTCAGCCCCAGCTAGGCTTTCAGCTGAGAGCTGGAATCAACTTTCCCACCACAGGCATGAGTCATAAACAGAAGTGAATCCTTTAGTCCAGTGGTGCCATCCCTATCAATCCCTGCCCAAATTGTAGCTTCATGTGCCCAATAAATGACTGATTGTCTGAAGTGGCTAAGATTAGGGTAGTTGAAGAGACTCAGGTTTCTCCCATCACGAAGCACCTCTGACTTCTGTAAACTTGCATCACCTGCTCAGTCAAGATTGAGTTCCTACCATGTCCAGGTTCCAATCAGTGGGAGCGGCTGGAGAAAATGCGTCTATTTCTTACTCCCCTTGACTTGGGGCTGGCACTTGTTACTTCTGCTCACATTGCACTGGCCAGAACTTGTTACACAATTGCATCTAATTACAAAAAGGACAGGGAAATAGAGTCTCTAGCTATGCAGCCATATTCTCAGCCACTAAGAAGAAAGATGAGAATGGATTCTGTTGGAAGTCTTGCAGTTTGGACTGGGGCACGGAGACCCGCATTCTGCAATTCCTGCCCCCAGGTGACTTTGATGTTGGTGGTCCAAGTATAGCAGGGAAGGGTATGAGTTTGAAACTCAGTGAGATATGAGTTTAAAACTAAATTCAAGCATTTACCAGCTGGGTGACACCTCTGAGTTTGTTTCCTTGTGTATATAAAAATGCAGAAAATAGTAATTCTAACCTCGGGGGGTAGTTGTGCAGATTTGATAATGGCCTGCATGAAAAGTGTGAACATAGAACTTGGTGCACAGCAAGGTCTAGAAACTAAAACAAGAAAGAAAGAAAAAAAAAAAAAGAAAGCTTTTATTGTTAACTGAATCAAATGTTCCTTTCTCTTTTAAAACCAGCATATCAATGCTCAGTCATTCTACTTAAAATATCGCTTTTTACACCCCCCCATCAACCCTAGCGTTATCCCTAGTGTTAACCCATTTTATAGACAAGGAAACTGAGACTCAGACAAGTTAAGTAAGGAGGCCAAAAACATTGAATTAGTAAGTGCTGGTGTCAAAATGTGAGCCGAGATTTATTTTTGGTGGAGTTTGATTACAAACACTATATGTTTTAAAAAGTAAAGAGCTGTTGATGGTTTCAGGGCAAGGAAGTGACATATCAGAGCTCTGTGGTAGATAGATAAATCTGAAAGAGTTGCCATGAGCTGTGTGGAACTGGGGAGGACTAGAGATAGGAGGACCAGGTTTAGGAATGAGGTGAGCAGGTTCTCAGCTAGGCTAACTGAAAGGAAGCCTCAGCACACTCCTGCCCCATCCTTTGCACTTACTTACTTCTAAGGAGGAAATCCCAAATATAGTAATTTCATTCTTCACTTAAGCATGCCTCTGCAAAACCAACTAGCCAACTCTTCCACTCATGCTGGATGTGGTTTACAATGTTTAGCCTGGATTCCAGCCCCTGATAGGAGCTTTTTGTGTGCCTCAGTTTACCCATTTGGCAAATGGGGATTACAATGCCAACCATAGCTATTTNATGCCAGCCATAGCTATTTCATAAAGATTCTGTAAGGAAAGGCTTGGGAATATATTTTGTAAAGTTGAAGTCATCAGATTGTTATTCAGGTTTACTGTAAATTGAACAAAATACAGTAGGAAACATTCGCTTAAACATTTCTTGATTAATTTTTTGTGTCTTGATTTTGTAAATTAAAGAATTTAGATATTAAAGGCTGAGGTAGTGGAGAGAGATTAGGAGGTATATTTTCTTGTGTTGTGGTTTCCATGGTGACAGACTTGCAGGCATCAACCACTGGCTGCAATATAGGTAAATAAGAAAATGATTGCAAAGCATTTTGCACAGTGCCTGGCACACAGTCGACAATCACTATATATGACCTTAGAGTTACTGCCTCTATTAAGTAGCCTAGATGTAGATGCTTCCCATGAAGAGCATGATGGGAAATTCCCCCCTCCTTTGGAATGCTTCAGCCTGAACATTCTGAGATTTTTAAAAGGTTCTAAGGCTGTGAAACTTTAAGGGAGAAAACTTNTTAAAGGCTGAGGTAGTGGAGAGAGATTAGGAGGTATATTTTCTTGTGTTGTGGTTTCCATGGTGACAGACTTGCAGGCATCAACCACTGGCTGCAATATAGGTAAATAAGAAAATGATTGCAAAGCATTTTGCACAGTGCCTGGCACACAGTCGACAATCACTATATATGACCTTAGAGTTACTGCCTCTATTAAGTAGCCTAGATGTAGATGCTTCCCATGAAGAGCATGATGGGAAATTCCCCCCTCCTTTGGAATGCTTCAGCCTGAACATTCTGAGATTTTTAAAAGGTTCTAAGGCTGTGAAACTTTAAGGGAGAAAACTTAGACAAGGAGTTTGATTTATGGGTTTTCTTATTCTGAACCACCTGCACAGTGAGGCTTCACCTACCCAAGTTCCTTTGTATCTTGTTTAAGACATCTTTGCCTACCTCAAGCTCAAGATATTCTCCTGTATTGTCTTATAGAAGGCTTATCATTTTTTTCCTTTCACATTTAGATCTACAGTCCACTGGAATTGATTTTTGTGTATAGTATGAGGTAGAGAGAAAGATTCAGATTTTCCCGTATGGCTGGCCAATTGACCAAGCACCATTTAGTGAAAAAGCCATTGTTTCTCCGTTGCTCTTCAGTGGCACCTTTGTTATAAATCAAGTGTCTTTACATGTGTGGATTTGTTTCAGAGTTCTCACTGCTATTTCACCGGTCTATTNATTGATTTTTGTGTATAGTATGAGGTAGAGAGAAAGATTCAGATTTTCCCATAATGGCTGGCCAATTGACCAAGCACCATTTAGTGAAAAAGCCATTGTTTCTCCGTTGCTCTTCAGTGGCACCTTTGTTATAAATCAAGTGTCTTTACATGTGTGGATTTGTTTCAGAGTTCTCACTGCTATTTCACCGGTCTATTTATCTTTCTTGTATCAAAGCATGCTCCCTTAATTACTCTGGCTTTATAATAACTCCCGATATCCAGTAGTGAAAATCATCTTTGTTCTTCTTTGTGATAATCTTGACTCTTTGATTTTCCATGCATATTTTAGAATTACCTTATAAATTTCCACCCAAACAAAAACTAGCTGGGATTTTGATCGAGATTACAGTCTCTAGATCGATTTGAGGAGAAATGACATCCTTACAATATTGACTTATTTCTTCACAATAGCCCTATGAGATAGATTCTGTTGTTATCAGGCGCACCCTCTGTTTTGTAGGAATGTGAACAAATTCAGTAGCCTACCTGAGTGGGGGGCGGGGGAGAGGGCATGGTCTGCCCCATCCAGAAGGTGTATTGTATCATTGACATTGTTTGGAATTACTGCCTTGTGGTAATAAGTAAAGCAGAGTGATTGAAGTCAGTTTTATTATATTGCTTTTAAATTCTCTATTAATCATGCATTATCTTACTCTTTGCATCAGAAACAGACTACTCCCACTGCCCTTGGCATGCCACTGACCTAATCCCACCAATTTGATTCACCTATGCAAAAATTCAGTTTGGCGATAGGCGATGCTGGCCAGCAGGTTCAGGTGGAATCTGTCTTTGAGTGAGCATGGCAGACACACTGCATCCAGCCTTTTAGGGACAACAGTCGCAGAGGGTGATGTTTCAAACCCAGAGTGACTGATATTAGCTGAGATGTCTGTGACAAGTAGTGGTAGCAGTCATCTTTGCTGAAGGGATATAGATTGGGTTTCATTCCTGGCAATATACTCCTTGATCATGATTCTTTGACCCTTATTGGGGATGCCAGGAACTTCTTGATATTTTTATTATTATTTTTCTCATTATTATGTTCATTAGCCACTGTATTAGTTTATGATGTAGGGTTCAGTGATTCATCAGTTACGTATAACACTCAGTGCACATCACAACACGTGCCCTCTTTATACCCATCACCCTGTTACCCCCTCCCCCCACCCCCCTCCCTTCTGAGACCCTCAGTTTGTTTCCCGGGGTCCATAGTCTCTCATGGTTCATCTCCTTCTCTGATTTCTCCCCCTTCAGATTTCCCTCCCTTCCCCTGTAGTCCTCCATAGTATTGCTTTTGTTAAAAGTTTTTCTTCTGTTAAACTTGGCAGGGGTGCTTTGATTATTTGCAACTAAAGGTCCTGATGGGTAGAGTTGTGATTGTTATTATTATTAGTCGTGCCTCCTCTGTCCAGTTTATACACTGCCATCTTTCCATGCTGCATGCTAGCCCAGACTTCCAAATTCCAAGTCTTGCCCAGCCCACAAAGGCAAGACACCTGCTTGTCCAAAGCCAAGGATCAGACAAATACCAATTAGGACTTACATTGTCAAGCTGGAGGGTAATGAATGGTGTCTCTGTTTGTAGTGGCCCTGCATTAGGAATGACTCCACATGTCGGGGAACCCTCCAACTCCCTTCCATTTGGCAAGAGTTAAATGACATCATGTAGAAGGAGCCAGCATGCTGCTGGCCGGAGGACCAATAAATCATGCTGTGGACGTAGGGAAACAGCTAGGCCTTCCCCGGAAAGGCTTCCTCGTCCAAGGTACCATTAGTAACGCCACTATTTGCAATCATAATAAAAATAAAAGTAATAGGAAAACCACGTTGAGGCAATTCCACTGCCTACTGGATTTTTAATTTTCTTGAGGATGCCAGAGGCAATCTTGAGCCCATTATGTCTAAATGAGGCACATTATAAAAGGCTTACCAAGTCCAAACTGCTTTTACAGCCATTAATTAGCCAGACTTCTAAAGAGGCCCATAAGATTAAGCTTGGGTATGTTCTCTGGTCTTTAGAAGAGGGTGGAGTAGGCAGAGAATTCAGATACCATTGGTCCCATCATGGCTCTTCTGCTCTTCTCTCTCATCTCAGTTCTAACAGATGTTGTCTTTTTGGAGGAAGTGGAAAGGGAGGCTACTACATAACCAAGCACCTAATGAGAGTGTTCCAGATTTCTCTGCAAGGCTATGGACAGCTTGAGCGCAGGGACTGCTGGTGTCTTTAGTTTCTATACCCACGGTGTCTTGCGCACAGCCAGTGTAAGGAGCCAGCCTTCTTGGTGGCAAGGGACAGAAACCTGGCTCTGCTTTCTTCAATGAAAAGAGAATATATTAGAAGGATGTGGGGGTACATGGAATGAATAATGGGCTAGAGGATCAGGCTTGCAAGGGAATAAGTACCAGGAACTATAGCAAACATCCAACAGTAGAAATCCATTCATAACTTCAACCATCTCTATGTCCTTCAGTCATGGGCTCAAGATTCCAAACCCCAAGAAGGCATGTGGCCAGAGGGACCTGATTCACTCTCCCCTTACACCTTCCATAGTGATTAGGGGCACTCATCCCAGAGCTGCTCTCAGTGGGAATTTGATGGGGAAAAAGTGCAAATCAGTGTGTCAACAGGAGGCGGTGTTGTATACCAGATAGCTCCCAGTGACAAATGCCTCTGGTCTGATGTAGTAAGTAAATGTTACATGTTGAACTGAATTTGCTACCCTTCCTCCTTTGGATAGAGTGAAAGATCTCCCCAAGAAAGAAGAAATAGGAAACTGTGATTACCCCTCAAAGCATGGACCAGACAGAGGCTTATGATATACCAGAACTATACTAAGCATTGCCTATACGTTATCCCCACAACCTGTGAGGTAGGAACTGTTAACATCCCCATCTTACAGATGAAGAAAACAAGGCTCACAAAGGTGAAAACACTTGCCCAAGCACGCACACTGATTCAAACTTAGATTCCTTTTTCTTTCTTTCTTTCTCTCTCTCTCTTTCTCTTTCTCTTTTTTCATTTTTCTCCCTCCCTTCCTTCCTTTTCCTTCTTTCCTTTTCCTTCCTTTCTTTCTTTCCTTCTTTCTTTTCCTTTCTTTTCTTTCCTTTCCTTTTCTTTTCTTTTCTTTTCTTTTCTTTTCTTTTCTTTTCTTTTCTTTCTTTCTCAAACCTAGATTTTTTAGACTCCAAAATCCACTCTCTGAGCCATACCAAGTACTTCTTCCTCCCACTTCTGGTTTGCCATAGGGAACATCATAAAAAGACAAAAGGGCCTCCAGGACTACAAACTTGGTTGAGACCTAGCAATGTATGAACATATCTAAATGTAACGATACAGTGCTCTCTGAACGGAACAATGAGCCTGGGAAACAGAGGAAGGGGAGAGTGAGAGGCAGGTGTTGGCCAAGTCCATTCAATGCTGTTCAGGGAATGGGAGACCACAGGCCACAAAGCTGAGCCTCTGGCTGGCAGGTACATATTTGGGCGTATCATTTTGCAACTTTTTTTTTTAATTCAAAGAGAAAAATATGTTTTTAAAATTCTTTGAAAAGCAATATGACTTTTGGAGCTAGATGGCTTGAGTTTAAACGCCTTGTGTGCTTGGGCGATCCTGGCCAGGTTATTTAACATTTCGGTACCTTAGCTGCCCTGTGAGAATAATCAGAGAATCGTTTCAAGGACTATTGTAAGGATTCAAAGATTCAATGTGTGCGAGGCACTTGGAAGCATTTCTGGAACATCTCAACTCCTGGATAGGTGAGTGTGGATAGTGTTATCTCTCCTGCTTAGGGCATAACCCCTCTCAGAGCCTTCCACGGTGTGACTGTTCCCCTGGAGATGGATATTAGATCATTTCCCACCTTTTGGTTATTACAAGCAACCTCTGTTGAAATTTCCTTGTGCATATTACATTCATTTGCATTCTTCTCTAGGACAGAGGCCAGGAAGAGGTAGATCTGTATCCTAGGGCACATGCATTTTTTTTAGGCTCAATCAGTGCTACCAAATAGGCCCTCCCAAGTGGCTGAACCGAGGTGCACCCATCGGCAGTTTGTGATGATCTACGTTGAAACTGCCTTTTTCCAGAAACCCAGCCTCTCTCCCACTCAGGAAGCCACATCTGTTTTCAGAGCTGCGCTGGCATGTCTGGCTGCTCCCCTCTTCCTGATTGCAGCTTTGCGTCTCCAAGCAGTTCCTTGCTATTGTTGTCTTTGCTGACTCTTAGTTAACGGGGCCAAGTGCTTTTGCAATCCCGGGTAATAATGGCAGACAAAGCGCAGAATGGGACATGGAATTGAAGGTGCCGAACGTAGCTTTTGTCAGGACACCTCGGCGTGATTCCAGCCTGAAATGGAGCACTCTGCGCTCAGCTTAAATTGCCTCAATTGTACCTGGTGGGCTGGGTGAGACCGGCTGCCTTCCCTGGCTTTTTGGAAACAGGACACCAGCTCACTAAGGGGGGAAATGAATTTTAAACCCAGCATGGGCTTCAAACAGCGCTCTCCTTTCAGACCTTTTGGATTTGCAAAGGGCCTTTTCCGGTAATCTCAGGGAGGTAACTTCCCAACATAAAGCAAAACAGCATTTGGTCATTTAGAGCCTAAATGGATCGTCATAAAATCCACTTTATTTACTATTATTGTTTTGGGGGTGTAATATTTGCAAAGCAGAGCTTGAAAGCTACTCTGAAAATCCAAATAAACATCTTAACAGCTCCCTGGAGAAGATTAATTTAAAGCTACCTTATATTTTCTCATTTCTTCTGGAAGTTTGTCCCCCACCCATCTTCGCGATTATTGCATTTGGTCAACTATCTGCCAGGGTAACTATTTGCTCAATTCGCTTTCTCTGACTGGGGGAAAAAAGTGTTTGAAATAAATGTCTGCAGTGGTGCTTTGCATTCAGAGGCTAATGAGATGGTGAGGCAGAGTGTTGGACACTAAATGTTTACATTAAAATGGAAATATATAATCGATTTTTCAAATAGGGTCTCCTGTTCCCTTTTAAAACACATTTCACAGGACTAAAACAAAATGAAAAAATTCACCGTCTTTAGGTAATATTGGCTGAGGCAGCAGCTTCTGGTGAGCTATAGCCTAAACCAAGTATAAAGATAATTGTTTCCAATAATGCATCAGTATACCATTGTCTTTGTTATAATAAAAAGGGAGAATTTATTTCTTAGCAAGGCATGAGATTATTATCATTTTAGGTACTTTTTCTAATGGTAGTGATTCCTCAGGAAAGTAATATCTTATCTTTAGGGGACAAATTTTTTAGAAGTTGATGTTTCAAAATGAATAAAGTTGAAGTTCTATCCGTCTGTTCACTTGATCATTGCTAGTTGACTTGAGAAAAAGTGGGTTACATGCTAGTGTTTTGGAGGCTGAGAGATGTGGGTTGGAATCCAAGCTCTGCCATTGACCAGATGTGCAGCTGAGGGTCCCTGTGAGTCTGATTTCACATCAGAAATGTTGCCCAGGCCGAAAGTAGGGCTGAGTTACCAGAAAATGTGGAGAAAACCTACTTTAGATCGTAACTCGAAATATCTTCCTATGACTGGGATAACATATTGATAGTAAGATTAACTCATATTTTTTGAGTGCTTATTATATGCCAGGCATTGTTTAAGAGCTTTGTTTGCATTAACAATGTAATTCTCCTAATTGCTTTATGAGGTAGATACTATTACTAAGTAGGTACTAATATTCTGACAGTTTTAAAGATATAGGTTAATTTATTCAACAAATATTTATTGGATGCATTTGTATTTCTCAGTAAAATAGGATTAGTTGATTTATCCATGACATGTTTATTGTGTATCTGTTGTGTACCAGGCGGTGTGCTTGCTATGTTCTAGAGCTGTGTTGGCCATTAGAATTGCCGCGGTCCTTGTATTTATGGAGTTAGAGTCCAGGGAGGGAGCCCACCATCAAATAATCTCAAAACTTAGGTACACTGCTACAAAGTGAACAAACTGTCGAGGACAGGACTTGCTCCCATGAGAGCGTCCAACAAAACGATCTGCTGTGTGCTCGGGAAAGTGACCTGTGCTGTAATCTGAAGAAGGGGTTGGAGTTAAGTGAGGAGCAGAACGAGGGGCTGGGTGTGTTCCAGGCAGAGGGAGCAGCCCTTCAACAGCCCTGGAGTGGGAGGAACGTGTCAGAGGAGTGAGCCCCCCTTTACCCATTTCCATCTGTCTCTCTGGTTCTGGAAAGTGATAAGGATCAGGGCATTTTTCCAGCACTTGGATTCCAGCGCTTGGCCAAGTTTTTAATTAAGTGGGTTGCTGTGCTTTGTGGGGGAAGAGGAGAGGTTTGCTATAGCAGCTGGATCAGGACCATAATAACCCTTGCTCTTGTTAGAAAACCTTTCTCTGGGGGGCCTGGCTGGTCTTTGTATGTATCTCTAGAAGCTGTGAAACTCAAGTCAGAATGAAGAGAAGGAGAAACCACTTTGGATAAAGCCTAAAGAATGAATATGGCAGCCCTTGGACCACTGGTGACCTAGAAAGCCTTGAAGGGAGTTGTCGTCTCAACCCTTGTGGAACAGTCTCACAATACAGTTCAGGAATGATTGAGACAGGACCACGTGACTGTCTGACAGGTGTCCTGGGATCTTATTGCGCCGTATCAGACGTGGGCAGGAGCACCTCCTAATTGCAGTTCCTCTCACAGGTGGCGAGAATGTATGCATATGCTAATGAATTAAAGTCTGCCAAGCGTTTTAAACCTCCTGAAACAAAATGGAATAGAAGTGTGAGAAAGGAAAGAAGGAAGGGGAAGTAAACAGAAGGGGGAATGAACCATGAGAGACTATGGACTCTGGGAAACAAACTGAGGGCTTAAGGGGGGGAGGGATGGGGCTAGGCCGGTGATGGGTAGTAAGGAGGGCACATATTGCATGGTGCACTGGGTGTTATATGCAAGTAATGAATCATGGAACACTACATCAAAAACTTGGGATGTACTGTATGTATAAAAAAATAGAGATAAACTAAAAAAAAAAAAAAAGAAGTGTGAGATTTTGTAATTGTGATTGTTACTGATACTCTGCTTCTCAGCAGAACCAGAGAATAGTCTCGTTAAAATGCCCTGTGTTCTGTCAGTAAGACCAGAACGTGTGTTGGGATGTTGCCAGTCACAGAGGCCTTTCTTGGTGGTATGTGCTGTGGGTGGGTGGGCGTGTGTGCGCATGTGTGCACGCCCATGTGCATACATAAAGGAGAATTGATCTGATTTGTAGAGAGATCTCAGAAATTGCCATTGGAGACTATTTAATTGAGAAGTCTCCTTTCATTGAGGAATAAACATGAAATTGTTTTACTTTTCTGAGGAACTACTCTGAGACCAGTCTCTGTTAACACCTCCCACCCACATCCCACCTTCCTGCTACCTGGTAAGTCAGTTGGATTCCATAACTTGTCAGTCCCCTTGGGCTATTAAAAAAGCCTGGACCACCAGGCCATTTTTCAACTTCGATCTTAGATTTCATTCAAAGCTTTTCCTTCTGTTTCCTGTCCTTGGCTGTGCTTAGGCCTGCTTTCTCCCCTGCATTCCACACTTTCCTGCCCCTTTTCTGCTGGTTGAAGTGGGAAAGAGAGAGAGAAGAGGAGGTTTCTTTTATTTTGTTTAATAGATTTTTTTAGAGCCCTTTTAGGTTTATAGCAAAATGGAGCAGAAAGGAGAGAGAGTTCCCATATACCCCTGCCTCCACACCTGCACAGCCTCCCTCACTATCAACATCCCTGGCCAGAGTGATATATTTGTTATAATTGATGAACCTACATTGATGCATCGTTATAACCCAAAGTCCATGGTTTCACTCTCGGTGATGTACATGCTGTGTGCTTGGAAAAATGTATAATGATATGTATCCACCATTACAGTATCATACAGAACACTTTCCCTGTCCTAAAAATCCCCTATTCTCTGCCTATTCATCCCTTCCTCCACTCAACCCCTGTAAACTACTGATCTTTTTACTGTCTCCATAGTTTTGTCTTTTCCATAATGTCACATAGTTGGAATCATACAGCATGTAGCCTTTTCAAGTTGGCTTTTTTAGTTAGTAAGATGCATTTAATGTTCCTCTATGTCTTTTCATGTTTATAGGCATCCAAGTGAAGATATCAAGTAGGCAGTTGGTCATAGAACCATAGGACTTGGGAGAGGCCACGTAGCTCACAGAGTAGTGGGGGATACTGGTAGATAAATAGACAGTCTATTCCAAAGCAATGTGTAAATGTGGCCATAGAGTGAGTGTAGTGAGCTGTAGATGCCCCAAAAAGGAACACAGATTTGTGGTGTTGGGCAATGCTATTGGAGTAGGTGATTTTTAAGCTGTGACCTAAAGATCAAGTAGGACAAGCCAAGTGAGAATAGGGGGAGAACATATTTTAAGCAAAGGGAACATCCTATGCAAAGGGCCTGCATAGGGGGAGAACATATTTTAGGCAAAGGGAACATCCTATGCAAAGGGATGAGGGAGTTTGTTGCCATGTTGAAACTGAAAGTAGGTCCGTTTCACTTGAAGACAGTGGTCAGGGGGAAGGGTGGAGAAAGAAACATGGAGTGGTCAGGCTATGCAAGGCCTTGGGGGCCATGTTAAGGAATTTGGACTATTTCATGAGCATACAAGTGTATCACTGAAGATTTTCAGGCAGGGTGCTGATATGGTCAGATTTAAGAGATGCTTCTCCCCTAGAGAGACCTACCCCCCTCCCCCAGAAATGTTTTGAGCCAAGTTCTGTGAGTGGATCTCCCTTGGGCCACCCCAAGCCTGCCTTTGTCCATCCCCATTAGTTTCATTCCCACTCTCATCAGGCATGACACATCTAAGTAGGTCAGGTCAGGCAGAGAAGCTCCCTAGGGACTTTGTCTTCTAATGACCAGGCCCAGACTCAGGGGGAAATAATCTGCATGGACAGCTTGGCTTCTTGCACTGAACAGAGGGCACCCAGGAGAAAGGTAGACTGGGTGCTTCCCAGGGCAACCTGAACAGAATGGATTTCTTTTTCTTGTGATCCATGAGTTTTCTCAAAAAGCCTCAGACTTTGGTGGGTAAGACTGATTAAAATCTGAGGGTCCAGTTTGGTGCTGATGAAGGTGATTTATACCCTGGACAGCTCTTTATCTCCAGGTTCCTAGCTTATGCCAAATACTGGAGCATGTGGGCATTTAAAATGCATGTGTATGCAATTTTTGGCAAGATCCTTGGACAATTTCCCTGTGGCTTTGGAAGTAGGATAAATCTGAATGTTGTAGATAGAGCAACTGACTAAGCCTCAGGCTCATGTATTTGATCTGTCATTTACTGTAAGACCTGGGGCATGCCAATTGTGCTAAGTTTTAAGTTTCTTCACCTTTTAAATGAATGCATTAAATTTGACAACTCAGATGAAATGTATACATTCTTTGAAGAATATAACTTACTAAAATTAACAGAAGAAGAAATAGAAAATCTAAATAGCCCTGTATCTATTTAAGACATTGAATTCACAGTTTAAAACTTCTCCTTGCCTTCCCTCCTCTACAACTACAGGCCCATTTTATCAAATATTTAAGGATGAAATACACTAAGATTACACAAACCCTTTCAGAAAATAAAGAAGAGGATTGTTTCCAACTTGCATCATTAGGCCAACGTAACTCTGATAAGAAAATCTGATGAGGACATTATAAAAAAAGAAAATGATAGACCAATATCTTTCATTTAACATAGACCCAAAATTTCTTAGCAAAATATTATCAAGGAGAATTCAACAGTACATATGTTGGCATTCCACTCTCCCATATCAAATCCTTTGCAGACATTACTAATTGATCTCTTTTTCAGCTGAAGCATTCTGAGCCTGCCTCTTCATGCAGCCACTACCAATCAATTAAAGTTGGCCTATGAGAAGAAATCTATTTTACATCAGTGAACTGAATGGATACTACCAAAATAAGGCTGAGATACTAATAGTTCTATTATCCTTTTAAAATGTTGAGGTCATTTTACAGGCATTTCCTTCAATGTGGGACAATGTACTCCAAACTGGGCATGAAAGACAAGGGTCAGTCATTTTGAGCAATCCACACAAAGGAAGAAGTCATAAAATATTCAATGCCTGCAATCATAACTTGTTTTTCTCATTTACTGCTATATCATCAGCCCCCAAGGACAGAGGCTGGTACACATTAACATACAAGACTGTTTGTTGAATGAATGAATGAATGAATGAATGAATGGATTCTGAGGGAAGCAGATAAGTGGTTTTATCTTCGTAGAGTTGTTATGGCTACTGCCATTGAATCAAGGATAACCAGTCACAAATGATGAGATCTAAAACTGTTGAATGAATGAATTTTGAGGGAGGCAGATAAGTGGTTCTATTTTTGTAAAGTTGTTATGGTTACTGCAATTTAGTCAAGGATAACCAGCCACAAATGATGAAGCCAGGGATTGAGGTCCAAGTCAAAGGCTGCAATGTCAGGGTTGAGTATCTGTATTCTGATGATTCTTATATTAATAACTTCAGCCTTGCCTCTCCTCTGAATCACAGACATGAAATCCAGCTGCCTTCTTGATATTTTTACCTGGCTGCTTCGAAGACAACTTAAGCTGATATTCTATTATAGAGTGTATTGTCTTCCTGCCCCCAAACCTGGTCCTTCTCCAGTGTTTCCTATTTCAGTGAACACCAGGACCATCCATCTGGTTATATAGGCTAGAAATTTAAAAGACAGTCTGAATACCTTTCCTTTCCTCACATCCCACATCCTAATTAGCTCTCAGATATATTCAGTCTTCTCTGTCTTCCCCACCACCACCCTAGCTGAGCCTCCACCATTTCTCACCTGGACGATGGTAACAGTCAGCTTACAGGTCTCCCTGGATCACCTCTATACCCCCTCTATGCCCTTCTCCACATTGCAGCTTGAATGATCTGTTCAAAATGTAAAGTGGATAATTCATTCCCTGTTTAAAACCCATTGGTGGCTTCTCATTACTCGTAAGAGAAAAACCAAACTCCATAAACTAGTCTACATACTAAGCCCTGGATGGTCTTGTCCCTGATGTCCTCTTAAGCTACATCATACACCACTCACCCCTTATTTCCTGTGTGTTCATTCTACTGACCTTTTAGTCCCCCCCACCACCACAAATGCTGCTTTCTATGTCTATGCCTAGAACTCCCTTGTCCTCTTTATCTAGTTAACTCCTACACATCCTTCAGAATTCTTGTCACTTCGTGTAAAAGACTCCCCTATCTCTCTTAGAGAATAAACTCTTGGAGAATCTGTTCCATTCTTTCATTTGTCTTAGTTTGTCATGAAATACTCGTTAGTGTGATTATTTGATTAATGTCTGCCTCTCCAAGTAAACTATAAAATCCATTTGAGCAGGAGTTGTATTAATGTTTACTTTTGTTTTATCCCCAGGGACCAGCACAGTGTCTGACACTGAATAGACGTTCAATAAATCTCTGATGAAGATGAATGAATGAATGAATGAATGAATGAATGAATGAATAAATGTGCCTAGTTGCCTCTTGTGGTAGATTAGGGTTTCTCAATCTCAGCACTATTGACATTTGGGGTGGGATAATTCTTTGTTGTGGGGGACTCTCCTATGTACTGTAGGATGTTAAGCAGCGTTCTTGGCCTCTGTGGACTAAATGCCGGTAGCATCTCCTCTGTTGTGACAGCCAAAAATGCCCACGGGCATTGCCAAACGTTCCCTGGGGAACAAAATCGAGAACCATGGTGTTAGATTATATTAAGTATCCAAATGTTTGCTTGGCACTGGGGCTATGTAATTCTTTGTTGTCCCGTGCTTTGTAGGGTATTTAGCAGTATCTCTGGCCTCTACCTCTAGATGCTAGAGTCCTTGTCTAGTTGATAGACCCATCCCTACATCTCTTTCCTGTGTCCCTTCCAGTGGGATGAGTACCCTCCCTGCCCTACTGATATCATACTTGGCCATGTGACTTTCTTTGGCCAATGAAATTTCAGCAGATGTGAATGTCATGCCTGAGAAGAAATTTTAAGATCCAACATTGATTCCACTTACTCTTTTCCTTCTAACTCATGACTGAGAATGGGGCTGCCCTTCATTTGGTTCTGGAATAAAGGAGATATTGGCAGAGCTAAAACCAATTTGCAGATGACATGTATATCAACAACAAATGAATGTCTGTTGCAAGCCACTGCCATATCAGACTTGTTTGTGAGGACAGCATAGCTTAGTGAAAGCTGACTGTTAAAACTCTGAAGTGGTTTGGCCAATAAGGACTCATTATTGGATGGCAATTAATCCAGTTGTAGTCTCTATTTTAGGACAGATGAGGGGTAGGTGAACAAAGGAAAGAAAGATCACTCAGATTCATACTTTTGATGTATTTATTAGGTTTCTAATGAGGCTTCAGGAGTTCTGGACCCAGCATAATTGCTGAGATAATTTTATCTTATTTCACACATCCTCATGTATCCTTTCAATAATCTCTGTTACCAAACCTAACTCTTGTGGGGTTTTTTTTTGTTTTTTGTTCTTTTTGTTTTTTGTTTTTTGGGTTTTTTTGGTAACCCAAAGGAGCACACTGAAGGAAGAATATAAGCACTGTTTAGGCAGGGACAAAATCTATTTTATTCACTGAGATATATTTCCCTAGCATCACTATACTGTTGACTGGAATAGCTACTCATTCAATGTTTGTTGAGTGAGTGATTGACCAATAGGGGTTGCAAATACTACACAGGCTCTCCTACATTTCCCAGTTTTCCTTCCTTGTAGTTAGGCTGTGGCCAATGGCCTATGAGCATAAGCAACATGTCACTTCTGTTCTGAGAAAGTTAGGAACGGGGGAGATCTCCACTCTTCATCACTTCCATTTGCAGGGCAGAAAACAAAGACCCTTTGAGATGGCAGAGCTGCAGAGGCAAACATCTTGGGTCCCTGTGGCACCAGGGGAACTTATCAGGGAGAGCTCATGACTCATTTCCAAATTCTCATGAAGGAGAAATAAACTCTGTTGTCTTAATCCAGCAGTTCTCAACCGGGAGTGATTTTGTTCCCTGGGGTACATTTGGCAATGTCTGGAGACATTTTTGTCACCAGTAGGAAATGCTACTGGCATGTAGTGGGTAGAGACCAGAGACGCTGCTGAACATCCTACAATGCACAGGATAACTAAGAATTATCTAGCTCAAAGTATCAATAGTGCCAAGATTGAGAAACCTTTTTCTAAGGCACTGAGATCTTGGATTTATGTTAGTGCAGCATCACGGGTCCTTTCTTCACTTATACAAAGAATAATTGAAACATTTTACATATCTCACTTTTTAAACTAGCAGGATCTCTGTATTTTCCTTAGAGCTGGAGCCTTCGAGAGCTCAAAAAAGGAATTATAAATGACTTGAATAAATAACTCCATGAAGAGCCAGCACATTTTCTGTGTGGAAGCAGATAAGTGGAGGAAACTGCAAAGTCCAAATGTAGAGAGTTAGTGCCATAGGACCATTAAGAGTAGAGATTTCCATAGTATGGTCCATCAACCAAATCTGGCCCTCCGCCTATTTGTGTAAATAAAGTTTTATTGGAACACAATCATGCACATTTGTTTATGTACTGTCTATGGCTGCTTTTGCACTGCAAGGACAGAGGTGATAATTGCAACACAGATGGTATGGCCTATAAAACCTAGAATATTTCCTATTTGGTTCTTTACAGAAGGTTTGCTGACTCCTGTTAAGAGCATAGGTTTGAGTCTCAGCTCCAACACTTATTAGCTGTGTGAACTTGAGAAAGTCGTGTCACTTCTCTGAGTTTTACTTTTTCATCGATCAAATGGAGAGAGTAATAAGACCGGTCTCATATGGCTGTTTAAGGATTTAGTGAGCTCAAATGCTTTGCACATTGCCTGGCACATGGAATATGCTTAATAAATGGTAGTTATTATTAATGAGTTAGTACTATGAACAGTGAGTAATAATGATAAAACAAAACTGCCTTTTGTGCCTTGGCAGTAGTAGATACTTCCCCAAGGCCTGGCAGTAAGTTTTCTTCCTTCATCACAGATGCTCTGGCAGCCCGTAAGGAAACGTGTTTTTTTGAAAGCACCTGGCAGAGGCGTCATGGATGGAGCTGAGCTGCTAGAAAGACCCCATTTCTCAAACCCAGCTTTCTACAAGGAATTATTCAAAGGGAACCCTTATCAAGCAGCCTTCCAGCTCGGTGTCATCCATCTTCTAAAGGTAATTCAATAACTCTTGGTAGCTGATGATTTATGGGGCGGGTGGCCACGGGGAGGTTGCTCTTTGTATTACAGCCTGTTTTTATCAATGACCAGCAACCTGCTATCTGGGGCCAGAAGCAACAGGCTCTTTGTTTAATCCTATTAAGCAGGTCTTGGCTACATTCAGCTCTGGGCTAGCAGAGGGCTGCTGGCCACTGGGCAGATGAAGGATTTGGATCATTCTAAATTGAGAACACTAGTTGTTAAAGTAAGACTACTATGTCTTAACAGTAGTAGAGTTCTGTCTCCCATACAAACCTGCTTTAAGCCTCCAAACGTCATTTGATTAATGCTACGGTCCTGGGAGGGAAATTGTCATCCTTGCTTTACAGATGCAATGTTGAAGCTAGGAGGTGGTTTCTCATCTCGTGCCTAGATTAAGATTACCGAGGCAAGTGCTCCTATTCTAATGGGATGCATGTGTCCCTGGCGAGGAAGCCTAGAATGCGGGCTCACCCCTATGTACTAGTCCTAGTGTTTGTCTCATTCCTGCCTTATTCTGAACATGAGGATAGGACCTTGCTCTCTTGTTCATAATTTCATTCTTAGGACCTGGCAGCAAGCCTAGCACATAGTAGGTGCTTAATAAATGTATTTAAAGAACTAATGATGCCCGGGCCTTTACATGTGTGTTTCCACTTCCTGAAACACTCTCCTCATCCTCCTTGCCTAGTTAACTCCCACTTGTCTTTAAGGTCACATCTCAGATGTCATCTTGTGCCAGTTGGTGTCTAATTAGGAAAAAGAAATTATATTCATTAATTTAACTGAGAGAATTTAATAGGGAGTTGTTTAAGTACTTATTGAAACAGGGAAAAGGGAAAAGGAGTACACTGAGTTTGCAAAGATAGTAACTGAAGTGCAACCAAAGCAAAGTTATCCACTGCTGCATAACAAAGTAGCCCACAACTTAGTAGCTGAAAACAACAATTCATTATCTCATATTTTCCGTGGGTCAGGAATCTGGACATGGCTTAGCTGGATCTTCTGCCTTAAGCTTCTCACAAGACACCAATAAAGGTGGCAGCTAAGGCTGGGGTCTCATCCGAAGGCATGACTGTAGAAAGATGTGCTTCCATTCTCACTCAAGTGGTTGTTGCCAGGATTCGGTTCCTCATGGACTGTTGGGTTGATGCCCTCAGTTTATCTCTGTCTGTTGGCTGGAGACCTTCTTCAGTTCCTTGCCACATGGGCCTCTTTGTAGGGCAATTCACAACACAGCAGCTGGCTTCATCACAGCAAGTGAGCAGGACAGAACACCCACACTGGAGGCCACAGTCTTATTATTTAATCTGTCAAGTGACATTCCATCACCTCTGCTGTTTTCTAGTAGAAGCGAGTCAGTAAGTCCATCCTACACTCCAGGGGAAGGGATCACACAAGGGTACGAATATCAGGAGCAATGCCAGAGACTGCCCCTCACAGGCAGAAAGAAGCTAGTACCACAGGGCTGGAGGGACAAAGGGAAGAGGTTGGGGCTTTAGAATCTAGATGTTTGTAGGAAGGTCCCCAGGGGGCTGAGATTGCTTCTGAGAAGGTGGCCTGTCCAGCTGATTCTGGTGACTCCGATGGGACACAGTGAAGCTGTTTCTAGGAGTACAAGAAAAAAAACCACACACACACATGGAAACAGGAGCTAGCTGCTGTTTCTGGAACCAACTGGTACTGCTCAGGTTTGGGGGGAACCACGAGCCCCAACAGAAATGGGATATAGACTGGAAGGATGGAAGGAACAATCCCTTTTGCCTCTGTTATGGGTTGAATCCCCATTCCCATTCATATGATAAAATCCTGGCTCCTAGGACCTCAGAATATGTGACTTTATTTTGCAAATAGGGTCACTGCAGAGCTATTTAGTTAAGATGAGGTCGTACTGAAGTAGGATGGGCCCGTTATCCAATATGACTGGTATCCTTATAAAGAGAGGAAATTTGAACACAGGTACAGTCACACAGTCCATGAGAACATGAAGGCAGAGATTCCTACTAGAAGCTAAAGGATGGCAGTGATGGCCAGCAAACCGCCAGAAGCTAGGAGAGAGGCATGGAACACATTTTCCTTCACCACCCTCGGAAGGAACCAACCCTGCTGACACTTTGATCTTGGACTTCTAGGCACCGGAAGTGTGAGACGATGAGTTGTGTTGTTTAAGCCACCCATGGTACTTTCATGGCACTTGGTTACAGCAACACTTGGAAACTAGTGTAGCCTCCTCCAGCCTTGCTGTCTCATCTGGCATCATCCATCTTGCAGAACCTACCAAAGATGCAGGCGTCAAAGCTGGGATGTAGTTGCAGCCCACATGGATGGCGGAAGGGTGGGTGATGGGAATGGCCAGCACACACCTCTTAGGGGGAAGCTTTCAGTGACCGCAGCACGCAGGTCCTGGCTGGTCTCCCGCCCTCTGTGTGTCCCCTCAGTCCTCTGAACTACGTTCCAGCATAGCATCTACCACCCTCTTGTACAGATTATTTGTCTGTATTTTTCTCTGGACCATGAACTTCATGAGGGCAGGCCCCCTGTTCTGTGTTCTGCACTATATCACCTGTGCCACTAGGGACAGCTGTCCTATCATACATATCTCATTTAATCCTCAAAATCACCCTGCAATGAAGATATTTCTACCTCCATTTTGCTAATGATGTAGACTAAGGATCAAAGAGCTAAAATGGCAGAGCTGGGGCTTGGATCTCCTTCTTACTTTCTTACACCATTTCCCCCCGGAGTTCTAAAGCCACCATGTGTTAAAGATTTATAGTGGACCAGGAACCAGGTTAAGTGCTGTCTGCATATCTTTCTCTATCTCCATATTTATATTAGCTACCTTATCATTTAATCCTCCTTTCATAGAGTAAGTAGTGCAGATGGAGAGCTAGAAACCAAACAGAATATTCTGGTTAAACCTAATTCCACTGTTCAGCCAGACAGTTGAAAATCAACCAGTGTCCCTCCACTAAAAGCAGATTAATAGGCTGTTGATACATCTAATGGTTTGTTTAATTGATGGCTTTTGCCATTATTAGGGGAGAGTTTAGAGGGGTTTTTTTATGATTATAAGACCCACATCAATTAGCCTTGGAAACAAGAATGTAAATATAAAATGTTATTTGTTCTGTTGCCAAGCAAAATAAGCACCTATACTGGGAGCCAGAGATTTAAGAATTTATTCAGCAAATATTTGAGCATGTATTATGTGTTTGGCAGTGTTCTTGCAGTCGTATAAGCTGTATATAACAGTATAAGATGCATTTCCTGTCTCTGGGGGCCTTGCCATGTAGTTAAGGAAAGAAGATATGCACACATGAGATGTTAATTAACAAAACAAGGCCATAGGGGTAAATAGCAAATTAATGAATGGACAATAGGAAAATCATGCTCATGGGAATTCAGAGGCTGGAGTGATAATGATGATGGTAATGAAGAAATTCGCTACCATTTTATTGAGCATTCATCACATTCCAGGCACAGTGCTAAGTGTTTGTGTGTGTTAGCATGTTACAGATGAGGAAACTGAGCCTTGAAGAAGTTGAATGACTTGCATGAGGTCACACAGCCAGTGAATGATATAGCAAGAATTTGATACTGGGTTATCTTACACAGGAAGGAGTTCTTATCTACCTGCCATTCTATATTCTTTTCTTTTCTTTTTTTTAAGATTTATTTATTTATTTGAGAGAGAGAGAGAACGAGTGGAAGGGAAAGAGAATCCCAAGCAGACTCTGTGCAGAGTGCAGAGCCCAATGCAGGGCTCAACTCATGACCCTGAGATCAGGACCTGAGCTGAGTCAGATGTTCAACCCACTGAGCCAGCCAGGTGCCCCCTGCCATTCTATATTCTGAGAGTGGATTGTACTCTGTATGTCCACAGAAAGCAGTGACTGTATGGAAGGTTGGAGAAATGTATGGAAATCTTAAGAGTTGGTGGCATTTAAACTGGGTTTTGAAGCATGAATAAGAGTTCAATAGTTGGAGAAAGAGAGAAGGCATTCCAGGCAGAAGGAATAACCTATGCAAAGCAAGTAGGTTTGTTCCTTATTTTCTTTCCTCTGCCTCTAGCTATGCTCACAACACTACTATTTTTTTTTTAACTTTTTGGCAGTGGCCAGTATAATTCACCCTCAGTCTCAAATGCCTCTTCTTTCAGGGAAGGGTTTGGAGTTTCAGAACATTTACCCTTTGACTCTGCTGGTACTGAGCCTTGATTCTTTGGGAGACAGAAACCTCTGTGATTCTACAGCAGACCCAGATCTTGTCAGTTATTTTGAGCACTTGGAAGGAAAGGTGGTGGGACATCCTTTCTCTTCTTAGCACACACACCTATTAGGAACGCTAGGAACATGTTGTTGAGTGAACAATCCTTGGGAGGGCTCAAGTGCTTATTGCCAATTTAAAAAAGGCATTCTGAGAGAAAACTAACACAGATGGAAATAAATTGAATTTTCTGCCCTAGGAGATCTCGAGCAATGAAACCCGTGTAATTGACCACCAGTTTTCAGAAGGGGACAGATCTGAGAAGTGAGAAGGGAGGAGGAGGGGGAGGCGTAGTTCAGAGGAACATTTAAAATGGAGGAAAAGATCATTTTGTAGGATGAGGGATGCCATCCCCTGAAAGATCTGTGTTCCTTCCATGAGGCCAGAAGAAATGTGTGTAGGATGCCATACATAGTAACATCTCAGAGCTTCAGTTTTCCCATCTGTTAAATGGGGCTCATGGTACTGAACCAGGATTATTGCCAATAACCCTCTCACCCACCTTCACAAGCCTCATGCTGTTGCCCAGTCATTTCCAACTTCTTATTTTCTCATGCAATGGTGTCATCATCTACACAGTGGTCCAGGCTGAAATCCTAGGAGTAGTTTTTTATCCCTCTCTTTCTTTTCCTGACGCCTAACGGATCAAATCTACCAGCAAGTCTGGTTTATTCTATATTCAAAATATGCCCCAGTCTGGCCACATTTCATCCTTTCCTTTGCTACCATCCCTGTCCAATCTCTACCTCAACCCTCACCCAGGTTACAACATCCTTATCACAGGTCTCCCTGTTCCAAATCTTGCTCACCAGAGCAAATTGTGTTTAGCATAGTGGCTGACACATAATGGGCTCTCAGTAAATTCTTGTTGAATGGATGGATAGGGAATTAGGAGGTTCCCTTTAGATAATAAACAAATTTTCATGGATTCCCAAAATAACAATATTTTGGCATATTTTGCTTGAGAAACTATTTGTTGACCAAGTGCATCTATGAATTCAGTAATGCTTTTGAATCAAAATATCTACAGACTTGAAAAGTAGTTGTGCTAGGGATGAGACATTGGCAAATGGGCTCAAAAATTGGCAGATATCATGCAATACCTCTCGACCCCTCTAGGAAGTGGTAGCTCACAGGTTGGAATTTACTATGTACTCTGGGTAAACTAGGTCTTTGCTTATTTTACAGCGTGACTCATTCTGGGATTCTGTTCCCATTCCTGTGCCTCTGTTCTTGCTGTGTCCTCCACTCGGAATGCCCTTTTGAATCTACCTCAAACTCTGGGTATACAAAGCCCGTCCATCTTTAAAGTCTCAGCCCAAATGTCAACTCCTTTGAAGCCTTTCTTGGTTTCGCCCAAGTGAGAAGACATCTGCCCTCCTTGCTAAGCTCCCGTTGAGCTTTATCTTATTGCCTTTATTTATAGCCATGGGTGCCCAGTTTAGAGATTTCATGAACCAATAACATTTTTAAAAGTGAGGAGCAACAGTTGACTTCGCCAAAAAGATCTTGAAGCAAACAAATTTTATCAACACCGTCATTTCATAAAAGAAACTTTTTAAACACAAAAAGAGAAAAAAAGAAGGAAGGAAGGGAGGAAGGGAGAGAGGGAGGAAGGGCATTATTTCAACATAAGGAATCATTTTAACAATGAAATAAATTTTGTCCTATAAAAATTCATACAAGGGTGGTTTTTATTTTTCTCTTGTTTCTGAGTCCTAATAAAGAATTTATCACAGATAAGCCCTGGGCTAGAGAGGGGTATTTAGAAACTTTGTCTTCTAATTCTTCATATCCCTACCTCATTACCACTTCTAGCCTCAGCTTTTCATGGGCAGGGAATGTGTCTGATTCAGCACTATATCCCCAATAAAGCCTGGCTCATGGTAACTGATGTAAGACTAATTGATTGAACATCATGAAGGGCAGAGATGCTGCTCTTTCTCTCAGAATAGTTTTGGCTCCTGATCATTTGGCCCCTGTGGTTGGTTAAAGAATGCCCTTGCAGTAGAATTACCCTTTCTGGAAAGCAAGGGCAATGTAGAACCCCTTGGAGTTTTGTCTGCTAACTCATCACTGAATGTACTCATTTAGCATTCCAGGAATACATTGCCCATCCAGAGTAGGGAGAAGAGGCTATGATGTTCTTGATTTGCAATAGTGGGTGCTCAACAAATAAACATTTGACAGATCGCTGTGGGTCTTGAACTCTATGATGTTGACTCTTTATTGTGGTTCTGGGAGCTTTTCTAACAGAAAACATGAGTCCTGCCATGCTTGGCTCTGTATTCCAAAGTACAGGTGCTCCTTTAAGCAATGGTAGTATGTAATGGAGACCAAAGGTGACTGGATTCTGGGTTCTTTCCAGTCTCAGAACAGAGGGAGGTCTTGTGGCTTTCTCTATGCTGCTTTTGATCATCATTCTTTTGAGAGCCCCTGGGAGAACTGGGCCAATAACAAACAGCACCTTCCTGGGTCAAGGCACTAACCACAGACACCCCAGGAATTTAGGAGACAGAGCTGTTCCAAGGAGGCTGAATGCCTAGTACCCAGACTGTCTGTGGAATAATGAATTCTCTTTTGATCATCTGCTGTGTAAATCACTGACGATGGGGAGTTAATCATGCATAGGAAATGAATCTTTTCTCTGAGTTAATGAGCAGAAAGCTCAGAGCAACATCTGTTTATTCCCTCTACTTTCAAATCTCTGGCAGTTTGAACAATTAATTGTACCCGATAATGTCTCTTTGTTTTTAGACATTAGGGGAAAAAACCCCAGTTCTCCCCAAAACACATATACCACCGGGTAGTGGGTAAAGAAGCTAAAAAGATGCTTCTTTACCCACTCACAAGTGATGTTCTAAGAATCAAAGGGTATATATAAGTGGGGAGGGGGGAAGGGAGGAAAGAAGAAGGGAAGAGAAGAGGTGAGGACAGGGGAGAATCAGGAGGAAAGAATAATTTTGGCTTCTATTTTTATGCGCACTACATAATGTGTCAGGCAGTGTATCAATTGCTGCACTTATAGGATCTCGTTACATCATTTTATTGTAAATACAGGCAGAGGTTTTATTTTTCCCATTTTATAGAGGAGAACAAAAGGTTCAGAGAGGTTAAGTCACTTGTGCATGCCACCCAGCTAGGAAGCAGCTAGGGACGGACTAAAGCTCAGGTTGACCTAACTCTAAGGCTCAACACTTGCCCTTTCCTTTTGGGGGAACCTCACTCACTTTTAAGCACCCCCATCCTAATGCCCCTCCCTGATGCCTCTTGAACAGCCTGTAGGCAGAGGCTTTGAGGCTAACTAAGCTGCCTAAGTGTCCATCTCAGTTGTGCCACTAAGTGATGGGCAAGTGCCTTCACTTCTCAGAGCTTCAATTTCCTCCTCTATCAGCTGGGAATAATTACAGTGCCTTCGCCTATATTTTTGCAAGGATTAAAGAAAATGATATACAGAGAGAGGACACAGAGCCCTCTATCAGTTATGTTCATATTACTGTCCTTTATGGGGCACTTTCTATGTGCCAGGCACTTTGCTAAACATGTTATGTACTCTATGCATCCTCACATCTCACATTCAACCCAGAACATAGATATTAATAATCAGTCTATCATGTGGCAGATATTTACTGAGCATCTCCTTGTGCAGGCATGTCTTGGTGCTGGGGCTGGAACCTAGTTGGGAAGAGAAGCACTGAGTAGCAATTATACAATAAATGATAAGTTATGGAGGGTAAGTACAGAGTGCTATAAGAACGTATAGTGAGGGATCAAGGACATGACCGATTTTTGGAGAAGGGGGTCTCAGAGACGTCTGTTTGGAGAAAATAACATTTCAGTGAAGCCCAGAATGACTAAGAGTAAGTCAAATCAAGGAAAAAGATGAGGGGAGAACATTCTGAGCAGAGAATGAGATCGTGCTGTTCTTAACCAGGATCTTTCATGTTTTAATCTTAGAAGCCATCAAATGTGGGCTCCTTTCAGATCAGTGGCAGACTGTTGGAGCTGGGGGAAGGGGAAGTTGAGGCAGGGGTGTGTCCTATTCAGATTGTTTGGCATATTTTCATACAAATCACAATGATGTCCTTAGTTGATTTCATTCAATGAATATTCTACTCTCACCAGACCCTACACAGTCCAAGCTGGAAGGAAACTTTGAGGTCATCTGGGGCTCAGAGATTGCAAATTGCAAAAAGACTGTACTAAGGGGGGGGGCAGCTGTTATCAACTGGTAATGTCTGCTTATAGTTCTCTGTTGGAAAGAGACCCAATTAGTGTCAAATAATGGTGAGATTGATTAGTGATGTCTGTTTCAGGCATGGCATTAGGAACTTAGGGAATGTGTGTGAGTAGGGGTCAGAAAAGCTATACACAGTTGGCATCTGAACTCCTCTTAGAGGGAAAACTGTCTTTGTCTTAGGATGCATTTTTTTTTAAAGATTTTATTTAAATATTTGACAGAGAGACAGCCAGCGAGAGAGGGAACACAAGAAGGGGGAGCGGGAGAGGAAGAAACAGGCTCCCAGTGGAGGAGCCTGATGTGGGGCTTGGTCCCAGAATGCTGGGATCACGCCCTGAGCCGAAGGCAGACATTTAATGAATGCGCTACCCAGGTGCCCCAGGATGCATTTTTATAGGCTGTTTTAGGTATTAAAGACGGGCCCCGAAGAATATAAGCTGTAAGAAAACAGCAGAACGAAGAGAGAACGAAATTGTTCTGCATAAGTAATATGAATTCAAGGTTGCAGATGAGCCAGATGGGGGTGAGGAGCTTGTAGGAGAGGGGAGACTGAGCCACATGACAGGTAACTGAATCCCAAAGGCCAGAGAAGACAACATGGAGACTTCCTGATGGTAGAGCGGCCTAAGATTTCAAAGATCAGTATACCTCATTTCAGTTTTTTTGAGGATTTTATTTATTTATTTATTTGAGAGAGAGAGCGAGATCTGGGGCGAGGTGCAGAGGGAGAGGAGAGAGAGCAGACTCTGCACTAAGCAGAGAGCCCTATGTGGGGCCCAATCTCACGACTCCAAGATCATGACCCGAGCTGAAATGAAGAGTTGGCTGCTTAACTGACTGAGTCACTCAGGCGCCCCACCTCATTTCCAATTTTAAGTAGTTTGTTTCACTGCAATGTACAGTTTGTCAACCCAAACTGACAATAAATGTCTGTTTCATGTACTGAGGCTTCTGTTGGTGGCATTTGGGGGCGAGTGGAGGAATGGGGGCCATGTCCAGGATGAGATGATGTAATATAAGAAAAGAGGAGAACACGGGGAATGCTGAACAGATGATCCAGAAACTGAACCAACTCAGCAAAATAGAGAAGCCGGAGACAGAGAAATGCAAGCCCTCCACCCTGCCCCCCTGCCGACCCCAAACATCCCTGGACCTAGAAGGAAGCGGAGGCTGTTGCTATACATGGGATAAAGGTCTGGGCTAATTTCTTTTGGGTTTCAGAGAATAGGATATGTGTGAGATATATACCTATTTCCCTATTCTAGTCTGTCCTCCTAATTTTACAGATGGGGAAACTGAGGCCCCTATAGGGGGAAGGAGCCTAATGGAGGTCTCATTCAGTGGCTGCCCAATGAGCCTTCTTTTTGGAGACTGTGATAGGAGACACCAGGCAAGGGTAATGAGCCAGCGCTTGGTGTCTGCCATCATCCTTGGTCTGCAGCACTCAGCTCAGTTTTGGTGAAATATCACAGACTGTCAGATGCATTTTTAAAGGGAAAATGATCAGAACTTAAATGAAGGCTGTTTAGTCATATGCATGTGTGCATGTATTGGGGTGTTTGGGCAGGTTATGGGGTGCAGTTTCAAATCTGGACCTGACCTGAAGGGGAAAGGGAGAGGGTTTTGCTTGGTTCTGTCTCCCAATTTGAGGTCCTGCTGTACCCTCCTCCTTAGAGGGCTCATTTTAGGAGAAGTCATGAAACTCAGGTCTTGCACATAAGTGGTGGGTGGTCACTTAGCTAATAATGGTAATCTAGGGGAGCCAGAAGGGCTGCCTGCTGAAGAACTGGTTTCTCCCTTTGTCTCCCTATAGTGCTTAACATTTCCACCATGAATCACCTCTTTGGGATGAAACATGAATATGCTAATGTCTTTGCCAAGAAGGGAGCAAACTCTGTAATGCTCACCAATGCCCTAGAAAGGAGCCACCAGTAATAAGCCCTCAGAACGTACTACTGCATGCCAAATAGTTGTGTGTAGACGTCATTTGTGCCCCATCACACTTCTGTATCAAGAACAACAATTGGTGCTCCCATTTTTCAGAAGAATAAACTGAGCCTGAGAGATTTTGACTTAGCTGGGCAACTAAGGAGCAGAGGGTGAGAATTCAGGGCTCAACATAATGACCCTCAGAGTCTTAGATGATTAGTTGCTTTACTTCTGAATAGGGTACATTAAAAAAAATTTTTTTAAAGATTTATTTATTTGAGAGAGAGAAAGCATGAGTGGGAGGGATAGAGGGAAAGGGAGAGAGAATCTGAAGCAGACTCCATGTTGAGCATGGAACCTGACACAGGGCTTGATCTCATGACCCTGAGATCACCACCTGAGCTGAAACCAAGAGTCAGCCACTCAACCAGCTGAGCCACCCAGGCACCCTAGATTTAAAAAATTGGATTTTGCTTGTACAGTGATAAATTGTCATTGTGGAAAAATTAGAAAATGGAAAAGAGCCAGAGAGGAAACTAAACTCTAGCCATAATCCCACAAGGCGAAGATGGTCTCATTTTCAATTTGGGGTATATTCTTCTTCTTTTCCACTAGCATTATGGGTTTTTCACAAAAATGGGATGAAAATACATAAAATTCTGTGACGTGAATGCATCATTATTTATTTAACAAGCTCCCTGATAGTAAGCATTTATTGAACTTATTGGTTGAAAAGAGAGATGCCAGGATGATAGACTGTATGATCATGAATAAAGCATGGTTCTTATAATCCAGATTAATATACTGCTGAGCAAGGTAGGGCAGACAGTTCACCTATTTGCTCAAAAACTAGATTGTTGCCTACTGTGTTGCAGGCACTGACCGCGGCCTGAGGGATACAGCTGAGATCAGGATGGAAACGGTCTCCCGAAGCTCAGGGACAGATAATCAACAAATACATGTGTGAATAGGTGTGTGTGTGTGTGTATATAATATAATGAGACAGTGAAGGTGGTATGAAGGACAAGGCTGGGTCAGTACAGAGAGTAGAAGTCATGGGATGGTATTTTAAATCCCTTCTGAAGGTGTGACATTTGAGCAAAGACCTGAAGTAGGGAGTGAACTATGTGAATGTCTGAGTGAAAAATGGACCAGCAGTAAGTTCAAAGGCAGGGAGGTAGGAAGGAGCTTAGTGTTAGAGACAGAAACACTTGAGAGGGGGCACCTGGGTGGCTCAGTCATTAAGCATCTGCCTTCGACTCAACTCAGGGCGTGATCCCCGGGTCCTGGGATCAAGCCCCACATCGGGCTTCCTGTTCCACTGGGAGCCTCCTTCTTCCTCTCCCACTCCCCCTGCTTGTGTTCCCTCTCTCGCTGGCTGTCTCTCTCTCTCTCTCTCAAATAAATAAATAAACTCTTAAAAAAAAAAAGAAAGAGAGACTTGAGAGCATTGTAAGCAGGAAGAATGTGAGGAAATGCAGTTGAAGAGGTAGCTGGGGACCAAATCGTGCAGACCCTTAAGGGCCACGAGGGCGGGGGAGGGGGATGTCTGGATGGTGGGTGGTGAGCTTTGCGAGGCCTTCAGCAGACAAGTGATGTAAGCTGATGTGTATTTTTCGAGCCTCCCTTTGGCCTCTGTACAGAGACGGACTATGGTTTGGGGGGGCAAGAAGAAAAGTCAGAAGATCGGTTTGGAGGGTGTTGTAATTATCCAGGAGAGGCGCCATGGTGGCTGGGATGTGGTAGTAGCAGAGGGACTGTAAGAAGGGGTCAGATTTGAGATATGTTGTGAAGCTTGAGCTCTCTGGACTTGCTGTAGAATTGGCCCTCGGAATAACAGAAGGGATGTGGTCAGGGATACCTGAGCAACTGGGCCAATGGCGGTACCACAGCTGAGGTGGGGAGGACTGTGGGGGTACAGTGGAGGAGAGTTAGAGGTTTGGTTTGAGATATATTAAATTGAAGATCCGTTAGAGTCCGAAGTGGTGGTCCAAACCACGCAGGTGGATATGCCAGCCTGGAGGTCAGGGGATGAGTTGGAGTGGAAGACACAAATTTCAGAATCACCCATGCGTAGCTGCATGAAAGCCATGGGACTGGATGGCAAAATGGCTCTTTGGTGAGGGCTGAGAGAAGGGTCGCTTGAGTTCCCCTGGGGATGGGGGTGGTGGAAATAGGAGGACCACCTTCATTTAATTTGTGGTGCTACCGAAGGCTGGATCTATGCTCCCAATGGTGGCGGGATGGGTCTTGATGAGAAAGTGGTCCCAAATTTACCTTTAAAGAAAGGGTGAAGTGGGGAGCATAGAACCTTAAAAAGAGGTCCTAAGACCCCAGGGAACAAGGCAGAAAGGAAGGCAGGTCAGGAAGGAGAGTGGGAGAAGAGGAGAGACTCAAGTTTGTGGGTAAATGCCAAGTTCTAGAAGCCCCCAGTGTGATCCTCCCTGCTTCCCTTCTTCATCCCGGAATGTTTGTGTGCATGCATCTCTCCATCCACCATCCATTTCTCAATTCAGTTAGTGAGTCAATAACTCTTATTAAGCCCTTGCTTTTTGGCAGGTATTGGGCTTGGTGTCAAGGACATAAAGAAAATAAGAAGCTGTTACATGGTGGGGGAAGTGGAAAGCACAAGAATTCTGTGATCGGCTCTGGACAGGGAGTGATGTCTTCATCCGTAATTTGCCAGAGCCAGTCAGTCCACAGGCTAGTTGCATGGCGATTGCTTGAGGCCCTCGTAAGAATACATATTCCTGAACCCGCCTCAGAATCGAAATCTTCCAGGGAGTATGTTTTGAAAAGGTCTCCAGGTGATTCTGATGTGTAGCCAGGTCTGGGCATTCAGCTGACTGAGGTTCGAGTCAGGTGGAAAGTGGGAATCATTTTTAAATAATTCCACTCTACAGCATTGTTGGGATTAAATGAGATTACGCCAGAGAAGGTCCTTGGCACAGCAGTGTTTCCTCAGTGGGCCTTCTGGACATGCCTATGTCGTCGAAGGCCAAAGGGTCCAGCAGCATCTTGGTGGACCCCAGGCCCACCCCAGATGTCTTGAATCAGAATCTCCTGGGTGATTCTCATGCCCATTAACGTTGGCTGGTAGAAGGGGTACACAGACAGTCCAGCCTGTCACTGAGGCAGTCACACCTGGGAGCAGAGCATCTCTATTAAGGAGCATTAATGAAACATAAAAATGATTTCCTCGGTGTAATTATATGATGCTGCTTTGGAGTTGTAACCCTGGGCCGCTCTGTTTGCGGGTGATGTAAGTGCCCATTACACAGCACCGCAAGGTATGTTGGGAAAGCAGGGGTGATAGAGAGGGAGTCGGGACACTGGCTCCTTGGCCAGTGTCAGCCTGGCCAAAGTCAGCCTGTGCTTGAGATGGGCCACACCAGTGGTCCTCTCTGTTTCTGGAGCCACTCCTGCCCTTCCCCAAGGCCAACCACTCCTCCATAACACAGCAAGTGCCACACAGCGCGGAGCTATGCTGCCCAGAATGGGAGCTGGCTGCAGGGGAGTCCCTGCATCTTAGTACTTCTTGAATTCGAATGTGCACACGAATCATCTAGGGATCATGTGAAAATGCATATTCAAATTCAGCAGGTCTGGAGTGGGCCAGAGATCGGGCATTTCTAGCAAGCTCCCCGGTAATGCTGATGCTGCAGGTCTGAGGACCACACTTTTATTAGGAAGACTCCAGTACTACTCAGTGGTTCTCAAAGAATATCAATGATTCCTCTCACCCAAGATGAATTAAATCAGAATTTCTGGAGGTAGAATGTGGGCATCACTATTTTTCAGAAGCTTGTTAGTTTGTAGTCAGGGTTGAGAACTACTGCTTTAGGAGACACTTTTCTCTCTGTCTCTCCCCTTTCTTCCTCCCTCCCTCCCTCCCTCTCTCTCTCTCTCTCTCTATCTCCCTTCCTTTCCCTTCTCTTCCCCTTCTCTTCCCCATCTTTTTTTTTAATGTGGGGGGGGGGCAGTGAGGGGAGATTAGGTGGGATCCAGAGGAGACAGACAAATTGAGAAAGAGCTGTCTGCTACAGTGAAGAGAATGAGGAAGGCTATTGGCAGGAAGGATACTCTCTTTAAACAGAATCCTCTAGCTGGAAGAATCTTTCCAGGAGTTTTGCTCAAAACATGCCTGTGCCAATGACACCATGCTGTACTCTTATTCCTTTTCCCATTCATGAGAATTCTAACTCTCCTGTTGCTCATGTCTAAAGGGGGACAGCTGGTGTAGACACCCCTTGGCGTGATCCACCTCCATCTTGTTCACTTCCAGGGCTTGCTGAGCCTGTGCAGTGGGAATTGGAGGTCAGAGGGTGGAGACACCTGTAAGAGTTGGGACTCCAAGTGCCAGAATAGAAACACAAGTCAGAGAGAATTAGGCAAAGAATGATATTTATTTATTCATATAACTGAAACATTGGTTGTTTCAGTGGATCCACGGATTCAGGAGACATCCTCTAGAGTCTCCCTTTGTCTCTTTCCTCTCCCCCATCTCACCTCTTACTTCCTCCATGTGGCCTTCATTCTCAGGCAGGTTCCCCCTTGTGATGACAAGAAGGCCACCAGCAGGCTTACATCCCATCCTTTCAACAAATCCACTTAAAAAAAAAAAAAAGAAAAGGAGGGTACTCTCTCTTACCCCTATTTCCCAAGAAGTCAAAGAATGGAGCCCCTTTGGTCCTGATTGAGCCATAGCGCCATCATTTAGTCAATCAGTAACAACAGGGCGATGTGAACACGTGGCTGGCCAGTCCTTGGCCATCCCCAGTCTCAGAGCCCAGTGTGGAGTCAGCCCCACCCAAACTAGAAGGAGGCCCGGGTGCTGGGCAGACACAACAGGACGTCCACTGCAGCATCCCAGATACCTGTCACCCACATTCCTGGGGTGGCCTGGCCTTCTCTTCAGAGCCTCTTCTTCAGAGTTTATTGTGCAGTAGGCTCTTGACAACTTTGCTCTCTGGAGAGCACAGCAGAGACACTGATTTCCAGCAGGTGTGGAATTGAATAGGTGGTAGGAGGGGAAGCAGGGCACATGTTGACAGGTTTTTTCCTTCCTGTCCCATGACCCCACACTCCGTGTTAAAAGGGACTTGTGTTCACCCTCTCTTTGGGAGAAGGGCAAGGGAGGAGGCCAGAGGCTAGAGAGCCCAGTTGCTAGCTGATTTTCCACTGGTAATTCTCGAAGGGAATCCACTCCTCATATTTTGCAGAGTGGAGTCTTATCCATGGGCACTACATGATTGATGGTACAAGGCTGGGAGGAAGCCCCATGACGTTTGTGAAAGGTAGTAAATTCAGAGCACATCACTTGCCGCTTAAAATCCTCCAGCAACTTCTTTCTGCCTCTTAAGATAGCATCTCATCTCCTAGCACATGCTAACCTGGCCTGTGTCTCCACCCCAGGGTGATTTTGTGACACTTTTTACCTGGATCAAAGTGCTGCAGCCCCACGGGCCTTCGTTCTGTTCCTCGGGACCTCTCTGCCTCCAGCCTTGGATTCTCCCCTTCCCCTCACCTGAAGCCTCACCCCTACCTCACTCTTCCTGCTTACACTTAATCTTTTAAGTCCCCATTAAAATGGCACCTACCGGGATGCCTGGGTGGCTCAGTCAGTTAAGCATCTGTCTTACTCTCAGGTCATGATCCCAGGGTCCTGGGATCGAGCCCTGCGTCTCTGCTCAGCAGGGAGTCTGCTTCTCCCTCTCCCTCTGCCTCTCCCCCCAACTTGTGCTCTCTCTCGCTTACTCTCTTTCTCAAATAAATAAATAAATAAAATCTTTTTAAAAAATGGCCACCTGCTCTCCCCAGTCTAAATTAGGCTGGCCATCATAGCTCTCTGTTCCTTCTTATACAACACATGTAATTGATGTATGTTTCTTGGACTGTGTATGTCACTTCCATGGAGCCCATTTGATTCTAGATTCCACGTAGTTGGGGACCCTTTCTGATTTTGTTCATCACTGTGTCTCTAGGGCTGACACTGGTACATAGTAGGTGCTCAGTAAATAATTGTTGGATGAATGAATTAGTTTTCTGAGGTTCCCTGAGTCCCTCAATCCTGGGTGCGTATAAAAGTCAACTGGGAAATCATATTAAAAATACAGGTTTCCTCAACCTTCCTTTGGTCTTTAGGTTCTAGATGTGTGGTTGGATCCTGGGAAGACCACTAGGGAATTCGGAAACGGTTTGCCGGGATTGTCGATGGACAGGGTGCCCAGAATCTTTTGTTTTAATTTGGTTTCCAGCGAATCACAGTGGACTGGAAGACTCATGGCCAAATGTATTATAAGTTGAATGTGGAAGGAGGGAGAGAAATGTATTGTTCCTGGGAATGCAGAGTTGTGGCTTCCCTCAATGCAAGCAGAACACCAGCCAAGGAGATGCAGTTCGATTTGAGTTAATACTAAACGGCTTGTAGTGTTTGTTTCTCTTTTCTATCTTGATGACAGTTGGGTGATTTCCACACACTGTTCAGACAGCCAGTGGATCCGTACTGTTCTTTTGCCAGATCCGTCACATATCTGACAGAATCCCCCGCCTCTGAGCCCAGATGCTGAGCTCGGAGTCTAACGTACTCCTCCTCCCTGCTGGCCAGAATATTCTCAATCCCTCTGTCCACTTTCTGACACGTTAGCATCCTTCAGCTCCGTGTACGTGGATAACTGAAAGCCCACTGGCTTTCTATGCTGACAGTAGCGTGAATTACCTTGTTCTTTCTCGACAGGTCCGTTTTGTAACTCACTTCTGGGGGGAAAAAAAAAACACAACTAAAAAACCCAAACCTGCCGTTAAACTCGGTTCTTGGACTGCCAGCTTCCAGAGCTCAGTCGCTGTGTCTTCTGTTTCTCCACTATTATGCCCTGTAGAACTGAGCACACATTTGCTGATGTGAATCATTTATGATGGTTTGTTACTATTAATAATGATGAAATACGTTACTCTTAAAATTGTCCCATACAGCATTTTCACAGCACTTTGAAGTTTACTAACGCTTTCCTTCCTTATGTCATGTAATTCTAACATGTCATTTTTGACTAGTGACTGATAACTAGAATCACCTTGGGTGTATTTCAAGCATACACACTCCTGGGACCTACTCCAGACCAGCTCTAAGAATTGAATTTGGAAATCTGAGTGTTTAGCTTTCTCCCAGGTGATGTTTCCGGTTCTCCAGACGGGGAAACAACGAGTGTGGTGGCTACGTATGTGGGTTTGGGAGTCAGCCTGCCCCAGGATGGAATCCTGGCCTCCGTGGGACCATGTGCATGTGACTGCAGATCCCCAGGCCCTAGCACTCCCCCATCTGTACAGTGGGGCTGATGAGCCCAATCCCAGAAGGACTACCTGAGAGCACATGGGTATAATATATACTTTGTAAAATGGGAATGATGGCGGACATGTCTGTCTCCTGAGTCTGTTTCAAGGATGAAACTAGTTAATTATGAAAAGTGGCACTTTCTTTAGACCAAGACCTGGCCTGTAGTGAGTACTATGTCCATGGTAGATGTGGCCAATTTTATACCCATTTTACAGAGGAGGATACCTGTAGCTGCTGAAAGGGGAACTAAGAGTTCATACCCTGTCTTCTATGCCTCTAGTCTGGGTTTTTCCCACTTCACAAAGCTAATTCTTCATGCCAATCCTTCTCCGGACTTAAAACCAGATCAGTGAATCCTCATCTCAGGTTTTTTTTGCCTTGAGAGGTAGAAAGGATCAACTCTTTACCCACAGCCCAGCTTTTCTTCCCTCCTGCAGCCCTTCCTAGTTCTCTCTTTCCAGCCCCAGGCCCCATGGCCATTTTTCAGAAATGTCATCTTACTTAGGCAACACACTCAGGCCCTAAAACAGGGTGATTTGAGATTCCTGTCTCATCCCCATCTGTCTGCTAGAGTCTGAGCAGATACCAGAACAGACTCATCTAATTAGTGGCCTCTCCTCTTCTGGGGCTCGGGGCTACTGGTGCATGGCTTCCACATTTCCCAGGCAGAGACGAGACACCTCATCAGATAGGCCAGTGGTGAAGGCTTCCCCACAGGAGGCTGAGAGGAAAGGGATTTTCTAGCTTCTGGAGCAGGGATGCAGGTTCCTGGGCAATGGGGACCCAGAACTGGAGTATCCATGGATGTGGTTGTTGAGAAGAACATCACCTCACTGCTCTGAACCTCGCTGTCCTTATCCATAAAATGGAATGATAATCACACCCACCTCACAGGCTTGTTGGGAGTATGTCTACAAAGGGATGATCTCAAGGTCACCTGACCTCTACCCCATTCCTCACCCTTGCTTTTCCTTCCCTCTCTCCAAACTCTTCAATGATTTGGTCAGAGAGGGTGATTATAGTAGCAATTAGGAGCATACACACTGAAGTTTCCTGCTTGGTATTAATCCTGGTCCTGCCGTTATCCACTCTGCTACCTTGAGCAAATCACTCTCGAAGCTCAGTTTCCTCTTCTGTAAATTACAGGTGATAATCCTGGACCTGCCTTATATGTTTGTTGGGATTGTAAAGTGGGGTCAATTATGTTGGAGCATAGTAAGTTCTCAATAAATATCCGATATTATTATCATGAAGCAAGCATGGGGATTGATTCCTAGTCCACCTCAATGTTCCCCTTTTTCATATGGAGAAAGCAGTTTTTTCTGCCAGGACCCTCATTATCCATGTGTTCTTACAACTTCAGGACTCAGCTCCTGGGGACCTTTCTCTGCAAAGCTTTGCCCGAGACTTCTCCATATGCTCTCCCCTCACCACCCAGAGCTTCCTCCACCCATAGCTCTTTGCACATGACTCTGTTAGACTTGGATTCCTTGGGGGAAGGTGCCTGTGTTCATAGTTATGTTTCTAGTACCTGGGACAGCAACATACCTATTTGGAACTTTGTTTTTGTTGAAAGAATGAATGAGGACACCAGAGACCTTAAAGCAGTGTTTCTCAAAACTTTTCTGACCATTTTACATTGAAACCTGGTGACGCACGTGTGCACACACACCATAGGAGCCCCGGTTCATATTTGTTTGATATTTGCTTTGTATTTCACTATTCATAATGTACTCTGATGATTTCTCTTCTCTCTCGCTCCTCCCTTCATTTATTTTGTTTCTAAAATTTTGCCTATGATCTAAATATTCATTTCAGAACTAACTGTTCTGGGTTGAGAAGCTGTTTCTTATAATGCTAAGAGCATGGACGGTCGGGAACAAATGCATCAGGGATTCCAAATCCACGACTAACTGGTTGTGTACAATGGGAGTGTCACCTTACTGTCCTAAGTTAAGCCTCAAGTTCTTCATCCGTAAAATGGAGTGAATAGTTTCACCTACTTCTTGGGTTCCTTGTGATATTTTATTTTTTTTAAAGATTTTATTTATTTATTTATTTATTTATTTATTTATTTATTTATTTATTTGACAGAGAGAGAGACAGCCAGCGAGAGAGGGAATACAAGCAGGGGGAGTGGGAGAGGAAGAAGCAGGCTCCCAGCGTAGGAGCCTGATGTGAGGCTTGATCCCAGAACACTGGGATCGCGCCCTGAACCGAAGGCAGATGCTTAATGACTGAGCCACCCAGGCGCCCCCCCTTGTGATATTTTAATGAGAAAATAAAGGTAAAAGATTAAACACTGAAGCTGGCATCTAGTAAGTGCTTAACAAATGATGTTGTTGTTATTGTTGTTTACCAGAACCACTCTTGAAATCCTTATGACTTTACCCTTTTCCCTCTCAATCCTCCTAAGTCTGCTTATTCTCTTGATCTTTTTGCTCAGTCCTGTTTTCCTCTCCAAGGCCTACCTCACTGATGGTAAACTCCAGGAGCATCAGAATGAGCCACAGTGTTGTACCCTGACTCCAAAGCATGTGGAGAGGATGATTTGATGGGAGACAGCAGCAGTCCCATCACTTTGACACAAGGGATAAAGGAAATATCCTGTGGATGGAATCTTCTGTCTCTCTTATCCCTTCTTAATTGCTACAGTTAATCCATTCCCTTTTCCAGCAACTTGACAGAGCCCAGTAATTTCCCTTCCACCCTCTTTACCCCCAGCCATTTCAATGTGCAGGACCCTGGCCAATGGGAAGGAGAGGGTGGAGATTATTCTATAAATTTAAGGTTACACCAGGAATATAGTCACCTGTCTCTAGGACTCAAGATGTTTGGCCATCCGCCTAAGCCCTACAATCATTGTCAGAGAATAAGTCACCAAAGTAATTCAACAGCCCTCCAATTCTGCCCTGCTATACTACGCCTTGGCCTGAAGATCCCCTCATTCACAAACCAGTGGTTCTTGAGGGAACAGAGCAAGGCAAGATGGCTAAGTTTCCTTCATGGAGGATGGACCTGCACCATGACTGCATTCATGCGGTACCTCTTAGCACAGTGCTTGAATTTGGAGAACCTGGTTCTCACACAAACTTTGCCACCAACCAGCTATGTGACCTTGATTAAATAGCTGCACTTCTCCCTTCCTCCATTTGCTCATTAGTACAGTGGGTATGTTAATAATATTTTAAAATACTACCTATTTGTTATGAGAGGAAATGAAGTAATGCAAGTTAAGTATCCAACACTCTAAGTCCTTAAAAAATTTCATGATCATCGTCCTCATTGTTGGTGCTGCTGCTGTTGTTTTAACTGATGATAATCACAAATGAACACTTTAGCTTCTGAATTAGATGCAGAATACCTTTAACATGAAGAGGGCTTCAGCTACCACATGCTCTTGATAAGAGATAGCCAATTGTTCCTGTGGACGGGCAGCCTTGTTACCTCCTAGCAGAAGGCTGTAGATGCACTGATGGGAGCTTGGGTTTAGGCAGGAGGAAGGAAGCAGTTCTTTCATTCTGGGTACCAGGTGGTTCCTAACACCTGTTGAATTGGGCTGGAACGGAAATTATGATTCAGAGAAAAAATACAGACACTTATTTCCTTTTTCTCGTATGGCCTCAAACTTTTATCCCCTCAAAGTACACTGATTTCATTGCTGTCTTGCCTCCTTCCTTTGCATTATGAGTTTCTAAGGCCAATTCTTATTCTACCCCAGCATCCAGCACAGTGTTTAGCACTTAGCAGAGCTCTGTGTTTCATGGCTGAATCTCTGATCCCCTGATTATCTGCCATTTGCTTTCTCTCCACCCCCGCTGCCCCCAACTCAGCCATATTTTTATTTAAATAATTAAAGAGCAGAACTTTAGCAAGCTCTATAGCTATGCCATTCTCTCTGTGTGTCCCTCCATTCCCTCCGTACCTCCCCTCTCCTCCTCCTTTTCTTCCTCCTCGTCTTTTTCCTTCCTTGCCTTTGTCTCTCTCTCTGTGTGTTTCTCTGTCTTTAATGCCTAATTTCAGCAAATTCGGACATGGGGTGGTCCTCTTATCTTCTAGGACAGCCTTATCAAAGTAGGGCCAATTTAGATGTTCTAAAGGTCTAAGAGGAGATATCTTCAAGACAAATTATTCATGCTAAGCTTGTTGGAATCTCCAGATACCAATGGTCAAACTTTGCCCTGTGTGGTTCCATCATAAACTTTGAAGGAAAGAATCTCATTTCCTCATCTTGGTTAGCAGTGAAAGGACCAGGATGGGAAAATACAGCAGAAAGAACAACAGCAATTTGAACACCCAAATAATTGCCACTCAGGGCAAGAAATAAAACATTGCCAAACTCTAGGAGCTCCCTATATGTACCTCCCTCCTCCCTAGCATTAACTACTATATTGTCTTTTATTGACACCACTTTATTGTTTCTCCTTAGAGTCTTACCATTTGTGTTTGCATCCCTAAACAATGTAGTGTAAGTTCGCCTGTTTCTGAAGTTTATATGATAGACTCGACCTCTATGTATTCTTTTCTTCTCTCACTTAATGTTACATTTGAAAGATTCATCCATGTTGTTGCATGTGGTACAAGTCTGTTCACTTGCAGTGCTGCATAATTTATTGTATGAATATACACAATGCATTTTCTGTTCTTCTGTTGATGGGCAGTGTCATAATTTCTTTACACGTTAAGGTTGTTACTGACATTTCCTATTATAGATAATGATATGATAAATGTCTTTACAGACACGCATAACAATTTGCCCAGCACAAATTCCTAAATGTAGAATTTTTGGATCAAAGACTATGGCTCCTTTTTAAGCTTCCTTCAGAAGGGCTGTACCAATTTGCACTTCTACCAGCGGAGTACATTCCTGTCTGTGTCCTCACACTCTTGCCAATGAGAGCTCATTTGCATTTGTTTTAGTCATGCCCATTTGATAGGGAAAAGATTTTTTTTCTCAAGATTGTAGGAATTTCCATTTCTTTGAGTATAGTGACACGAGGCATCCCACCTCCTTTATGGGTTTGGGGGGCTTTTTTTTTTTCTTTTTTGCTCTTTGTATTTATTCTCTTGTGCATTGCTTTTTGATATCCCTTCCCATTTTTTTTTTAAAAAATTGGTATGTGTGGATTTTAATAACAGTTCACACTAGGGTTCAGCCCTGGTGAAGTGTCAGCCTGGTGAAGTGTCAATTAGACACATTCCAAGTTGGAGCTCAGGGTAAATGGGGGAGAGGGAAGGGACTTCTTAGTGCCCCTAGATCTCAAGTGGATCTGCCAAGCAGAGAGTAATTTGGTAGCTTATTGTTCACAAACCAAAGAGGACAGTTGTGCATTCAGCCCCATGCTGGGGAGAAAACAATGCTTCCTGGACCCGAGGCCAGTCAAGAACAAGGGATCCTGCTCTAATTGAATCTGCCTTCTACCTCATTTGTGCCCAAGGACTCTCTTTATGGTTGTGACTGCCTGGGCTCCAGTAGAGAGATGGGGGATGTGGAAAAGGAGGGAATATGTGTAACTTGGCTTGGAGCTTAGGATTTGTATTACCAGCAACCCAAACTGAATTACACTTCTTTCTTTTGTTCTCCCCGTCCTCCTCCTTTCTTCAGCAAACATTTATTAAGCTCCTACTATGGGCCAGGTGTGTTAGAGGCCCTCCACCTCCCCAGCCCTGCATGGTCTCCCATCTCAGCCATTGGCAACTTCGCCTTCTCAGTCCTAGTGGAGAAGCTGGAAGTTTCCTGTGCTTCTGCTCTTTCTGGAGCATGTCACGGCCTCTCCACCAGCAAATTCTGTCATTTCTACATTCAACATACATCCAGAATCTGGAAAATAACCCAAATGTCCATCAACAGGTAAACGGATAAACCAACTATGGTATTTCCATACAGTGAAAGACTATTCAAGAAGAGACAGGAACAAGCTATTGGTGTATGCAACATGAATGAATTTCAAAACAGTTACACCAAGTGAAAGAAGCCAAAAGTAAAATAGTAACCATATGATGCCATTTATACACAATTCCAGAAAATTCATACGATCTTTAGTGCCAGAAAGCTCATCAGTGGTTGCCTAGGGATGGGAAGAGGCAGGAGAGATTGCCAAGGGGGCATGAAGAGACTTTTTGGAAAGTTGTATTTTCAAGTACGTACAGTTGATTGTATATCAATCCCACCCCAATAAAAAGCATGGAAAGCAGATCCAGAATCAGCCCACTTCTCACCATCACTTCAGCTAAAACGCTATCAGCACTCACCTGGTTAATTGAGGCAGCTGCATAAGTGCCCTCTGGCACCTGTCCTTACTGCCTCGCACTCTTCTTAATGTTGAGTCTACCGTGATGCTTTTCAAAGGAAAATGAGGTCATTTTCCTCCTCTATTTAAAACCATCCCACGTCTTCCCATCGCTCCGAGAGCACTTATCACTGTCTGACATAATGTGTACTTTACAAGCTTATTGTCTCTCCTCTGACCGTGGTGACATAAGCTCCAACAGAGCAGGTCCATTTATCTTCACTGCTGTATCCCTAATGTCTAGAGCAGTATGTGTCCCATAGGTGATCAATAGATATTTGTGGAATGAATCAATGGGTATGGTAGCAGACTCAAAGAGTTCCCAGACGACTGAGGGAGACATACAGAAATACGGTTAAAATATAGGGCAATAGATGGTATGATAAATGGAGGCCTCTAAACTGTCGTGGGGTGAAGTCAAGGATGGCTTCTTGGAGGAAGTGGCATCTAAACTGGGACCTAAGAGGTACATAAGATGCCATGGGAAAGAAGACACAATTCCTGCCTTCATGGAATTCTATTGGGTGAGCAAATATAGAGGCATATATCACGCCATGTGATAAGCATGGGGGGTGAGAAGCAGAGAGGTGGGAGCCTCACCCAGCCTGGGGGAAGGTCTGGCAACACAGGCAAAGTTTCTCATAGTGAAGCACTTCCTGGTTGGGTTGTATCTACATCCTTTACCCAGTCTCCAGAAACCCACATTCGGGGAGACTGCTGTCTGGGTACAGACTATGGCCATAGGACCAAGGAATTGATCCAAGATTTGGGAGATACCCAGTCATCACATTTCCCCGTCATGCTTGCTTCCTTTTTATATAAATCATATGCACCAGCATACATCTGGGCAAGTCATTCCCCATCATTCCTATGTATTAGGATTGCCCACATGTTTGGGTTCTACCCCAGACTGATCGAATCTAAATCTCTGGGGGAGTAGCTTAAACATGCATATTTTTAAAAAACCTCCCTGTTTCTTGCCTTGTCAATTTTTGCCATTCTAACTGGCATAAGGTGATATCTCAATGTGGTTTTGCTTTGAATTTCCCTGATGGCTAATTTTTGAACATTTTTTCATGTGTCGGTTAGCCATTTGTGTGTTCATATCTTCTGCCCATTTTCTGATTTGATTATTTGTTTCTTGTGTATTGAGTTTGAGAAGTTCTTTGTAGATCTTGGATACTGGTCTTTTATCTGTAGTGTCATTTGCAACTATCTTCTCCCATTCCGTGGGCTGCCTCTTAGATTTTTTTACTGTTTCCTTGGCTGTGCAGAAGCTTTTTATCTTGATGAAGTCCCACAAGTTCATTTTTTCTTTTGTTTCTCTTGCCTTTGGAGATGTGTCATGAAAAAAGTTGCTGTGGCTGATGTCAAAGACGTTACAGCCTATATTCTCCTCTGTGATTTTGATGGATTCCTGTCTCACATCGAGGTCTTTCATCCATTTGGAGTTTATCTTTGTGTATGGTGTGAGAGAGTGGTCAGTTTTAATTCTTTTGCATATAGCTGTCCAATTTTCCTAGCACCATTTATTGAAGAGACTGTCTTTTTTCCACTGGATTTTTTTCCTGCTTTGTCAAAGATTAGTTGCCCAAAGAGCCAAGGGTCCTTTTCTGGGGTCTCTATTCTGTTCCATTGGTCCATGTGTCTGTGTTTGTGCTAGTACCATGCTGTCTTTGTGATCACAGCTTTGTAGTATAGCTTGAAATCAGGCAACATGATGCCCCCAGCTTTGTTTTTCCTTTTCAGCACTTCCTTGGTGATCTGGGGCCTTTTCCGGTTCCACACAAATTTAAGGGCTGTTTGTTCCAGCTCTTTGAAAAATGTCATTGGTATTTTGATTGGGATGGCATTGAAAGTGTAGATTGCTCTGGGTANGTAGATTGCTCTGGGTAGCATAGACATTTTAACTATGTTTATTCTTCTGATCCATGAGCATGGAATGTTTTTCCATCTTTTAGTGTCTTCTTCAATTTCTTTCATCAGTGTTCTGTACTTTCTAGAGTATAGATATTTTACCTCTTAGGTTAAGTTTATTCTAAGATATCTTATGATTTTTGGGGCTATTGTAAATGGAATCGATTCCCTAATTCCTCTTTCTTCAGTCTCATTGTTTGTGTATAGAAATGCAACTGATTTCTGAACATTGATTTCGTATCCTGCCACATTACTGAATTGCTCTATAACTTCTAATAGTTTGGGAG